>NW_026543396.1:0-31203 GCF_028750875.1 Macrosteles quadrilineatus
AAAGAAACACTAAATTGTCTACTACTACATTGCTTGTAAAGCATTTTCTCTGATGTGCATTAGTAGTGTAATGTAACGTATCTAAAAATAAATCATTATATTTCTTGGTTTGAAGACTTTTGGAAATTCATCTATTGTAGCTTCTGTTTTTATAGCCGTGTCATATAGCTTGACTAAATGATTTGTCCTTAAATTTTGTAGAACTGAACAACGGGTTTTATCACAGCCACCTCTATTACTATACATTCTATTAATATTGTGGAAAGCCATATTGAGGCCTAGCTTCTGAAATCGTTTACAAAATGGCAAACGTTTTTCTTAGTAATTATTCAAAGAAAATAAATTATTTAGTCAGTATGCCTTCAAAATTAAAACTTCAAATTTTGTTGTCGCTAACTTATGGTTTCCTCAGGTAGACTAAAACATAATTTCCTATTAAAAATTTAAAATTTATTTTATTTGAACGAATTGTTAGATGTTAGTCTCTACAAATCCCAAAGTCTCTACAAATATTGAAGTGACAATAAGTTAGTCCTACTGTATAACCATTCTTGGTATAGTAGCTTTATATTGTAAAATTTAAGCACAGTCTGTCTAGTAGTTTTTACTATGTTGAATAACACACATATATACAGACACCATGAGATTGTTATATAATAGTGTAGATTATCAAATTAACAAAGGAAATATTTAAAGTCCATCTATTTCCACATTCATCATACTTACAATAAGATAAATGCAACCAAAAACATTATGTTTGTATATTTTTAGTTTTAGACATGTTGCAATTTTTCTCTAAATAAACAACCTAGATTCCAATTTTGTCTTATTTTACTATACCTTAAAATCTACTAAAATATGTTATTACGTATTTAAATACTTTCATTCATTGATACAGAGCAGCAATACTCTCATTGATGTTCATAGCCTAGCGCGTGTGAAGACGGACGCAGAGGGGGTGTGATTGCGGCGTTGCCAGTTCGAACGTCGCGGCCTTGTATTATATTAGAGGTGGCTGTGGTTTTATCACAGCCACCTGTGGTTTTATATATACCTCTTACAACGATACAATAGAGAGGGTATTCAATGAAATCTCATACATCTCTTTGTTGAAAATCAGCCAAGTAAAGTCTAGGTCCAGTGATATTTATACTAATTAATTTATGATTTCAATATGACAGTTTTGGCGTAAGTGTGCACTGTACGTCAATCCGTAAAATTTGAAAGCATCTCTAACAAATTAGATAAGTTTTAAAATATAAAAAGAAAATGATATTTCTTGTGATATTTCAAAGATGTTACTGTCAGCATAGCTTATGGCCTGTCTCTGTAAATGATTTATTTTGAGGATTTAATATTTCTGGAGAATCTTTGAGTAAAATCTACTGTTCTCGTTTTAAGATGTTTTTTATTTATTCAAAATTATTAAGTTTATACATATTTATATATAAGTCTAGATTGTGAAAATTCATATTTGGCCATTTTAATGTAAAGTTAATGTCGTTTGAATAATTTTAATTCGATAATAATAATAATAATAATAAATGTTTCCATTTGATATGATGATAGAATCTTAGTGTAGAAATTAGCTGTTAAATGTTATATGTGAGTTTTAATATTATATGCATGTACAAATACCGTAATAAAGGTAATATTAATATACATGTATAGTAAAAAACTGTATGTTAAACATTAACGTATTTTTGTAATAGCGGTCATAATAGTAAATGTTACATAATTCAACTTTAAGTTTAAACGGTATATTTCATTATCTTAAGTTTAATTAAGTTAATTGGCCTTATTTATTATATGCATGGTTAAAAATTATTTCAACGAGCTTATTTCTTCAATAAACTTCTTGAAATACTAATTAAAACATCGTTTCAAAAGCAAAACACGACATATAAAGAGAAGTTGCTGTTTGATCAAGTTTTCGACGGTCAATTTCCTGAGGTAGGATAAGCCTCTAACAAATTTAGTTTGGTAAGTCGATTTAACTTAATCCGCTGAAAGTTGCTAAAGATTGAGTGAGTTTATATCTTGTTTGATAAACTAAGAAATGTATTAAATCCAGTTATGGAGCACCGGATGAACTCAAAAGTATTAAAAACTTAAATTCAACATTTTCAGAGAGACAGTATTATCTTATCAACAAATCTTGTAAGGTGTTTGTGGGCTGTTTAACTTGAGTTTTTTTTTTTAAGAATTTCAATTTATATACATAAATTATCTGTGGTATTACTACTAGGCGCAACGTTCACATTTTTTGTGATACGAAGGTATATCTTAATCTGTATGAAATGAATCCAATATCTTTTTACACATTTTAAACATGTTATATTTAATATTTCGAAATATGCTTTTAAAGCCTACGCATTTGCAAGTTCATCTCCGTTAAGACAATTAATTAAATTTTTGTTTTCTACTAAAATATTTTTTTTCGAAACATCTTTGATGAATGAAGGGCATTTGCTTTTCAAAACCGATTAACTTTGACGTCGAAATGGACGGTTATGGAGATAAGATAAATTAACCTGATCACGTTTGTAATGTTTCAATGCGAAAGCACTCAATGCATTAGCCTGAGACAAGTTATCTATGTTTGAATGAAATGAAATGAAACGAAAATCGTCTTTATTCTTGAGCGTTTTTCATATTACAACATATGTTTTTCAAAACAACTCACGTCAACATAAATAATATAAAACAAAGGCAACTTTCAAATCTTAAGTTAGGCTAATTAAAAATTAAAATATGTTCTCTATTCCTTTTTATTTTACCATTCTTCAAGCCATTTGTTGTATATTTTTAAACGACTTTTCACTGTCCAACACCCCTGGCTCAGTCCTGGATGACAATATATTCCAGATTTTAGGGGCAAAATGTTTATCAGATTAAGTTAAAACTATTACTTAACAAGCATTGAATTATACCGTTTAGTTATAATTATTTTAATGATATTAGGCCTATTATTAAATTTAAACGTTACTATCATAAGCATCGAAATAAAATAAACTTGTTCGTATGACAAAATATATAATATTGTAAAACGCAATGTCGCACGTTGTTTGCCACCCTGGATGTGGAAAAAGGATAACTTTTTACTTCAAAATTTAAATTCAGAATGCCCTTTTAACTACGACGAAAAAAAAACTTTCTATCGTCCAATTTTGTTTCATAATATACATGGTTTATACATATTATTATTTGTAAGGTGATAGATAGGTGATTTCAAGCATAATATTCGGCCATTTACATAAGTATTGTTAAGATGGTCAAGTACAGTACTGGTTGTTATTGTCCCGTATTGTAGATAAAATAGTTTTATTTAATTATGAATTTCAACAGTAACCAATCCATATATATATACATCTACTGTAGTATATTTTTGCAATAAGTTGTGTAGGGATACGATACTTTTATATCTGTAAAAGAGCACAAACAGAGGTTAGGTTAGTTGAGAGATTACTGAAACAGTCTAATAATCCTTTGAACATCAACCGATACTTCTTCACACCCATATTCAATTATTCTAATACAAGCCGGTAAATGCATGTAAATCCTGTTAAGGGCTGATCGATTTCAGACACTCCAATCATTCTCAGACCTCTATAAGCGGGCCTCTTGTTCTACTTGGTCTGCTCAAATCAATCTATTTCGCCTGTTGACACATTCATATATTATTAGATTTCTGTTGAATTTGTCATACTATTATTTTTAAATGGTTTTCGTGGACCACTGCATTGGCGTATGAGATAAAATAAAACAGCTAGTAATCACGATCATTTTAGGGGTTTTAAACAAGATATACTTAATCTGCAGTGCAACAAAAACCGTTGTAAACGAACTAAAGCTAACTTATGTCCCAAACAAAACGAGAATGTTGTATATTTCAATGTCACAAACACAAATTGAGATAAAGCCACTTTTTATCACAACACATCAAACACTTAAGTGAATGCGAGTCTAGTCTGTAAATGAATATAGTCTTAAGGTTTTGCAAATTTTGCAACATCCTTATGTTTTAGTTTATTGGTTTATACGTATATAAATAGAAATATATGTTTGATGTCTTATACATTAAACATAAAACATTAACAATATTAGCAACAACAAATTAAATAAAAATCCAGGTTTTTCACATCTATAAAACCTGAATAAAACGACGAACAAAGTTACAATGTTACAAAGTTAAAAAGTGAAATTAAGATTCCTTCTCAAAATCAAAGACGAGTGTATAGTATAGAAATCAGACGACTGAAAAACACATATTTTTTATTTTACTTCATTAGTAAAAGATTTTTGTATTATGAAAAACGATATCCTAGTTATAAATGCTTCTTAAACAAATCACTCACTTTACAAACGAATTACCTATAAATAAACGTAAATAGGTTCTGGTTTGTGAAGGGAATCAGATTGTGTATATTATGTTTTAGAGCCATTAGTTTATAATAACTGTGTAATATTTCAACCACCACAACAGTCTGGTGACAATCCAGTAACTAGCAACTGTCATTAGTCAAAGTCCGAGACTCTGCTTACAATTATCTGACAGATTGTTGAAGGTAATATTTTAGACGCTAACTGAATGTTGTACTAAGGAATGAAGTATAATCATCGAAGGTTTACACACTTGGTTAAAGCAAATGCTGTCTTTTTCATTCGTGGTTTCCTTATTTCGAACAGCTAAGCTATTGCTTTTCATCTCTTGTACCATCATAATATCATAGACATATTTTACCAACAGGATCCCTAAGAGCTACTTCAAGAATTGATGAGTCTTTCTTATCCAAAATCTATAAATAAGCTATTCATCTATGATGTTATTTGCAATTAATGATTTTTTTTCCTGAATGTACGTTCAGTTTGGAAAATGAATACGTTTTTCTCAGATTGCAAGCCTTCTGTGTATTTTGTTTTGTGTCTGGACTTCATAGTTTCATAGGGCCAAGCCACGATAGCACATTAGATGATATTTTACAAGCGAATGACAAAGCCATATCGGTAGCTAATTTTTGGAAAAGCGAAGTCTGATTTCCGGACACGGAAAGAAGACGTGATCATGCTAGCTATTTTTGTAAATAATGATTATATTTATTCATGACAGTTTATGACATTAAAATGAAGTAAAACGGAGCAATGGCTGATTTTATCTATCTATGTATTACAAATTGGTGTTATTCCGCTACACAAATGATAAGAGCCTTTTACTACGTAAAACCCGGTTATGAATGGTTTGCAAAGTATCCTGTCATAAACCTCAAGTGCCTTTTATTTTTTTTTGGTTCATATAACGAATAGATGGCAGAAACGTTGTAGGTCAAGAAATGAATGAATAAAATCCTCTAGATGCTGAGTTGTGTGAGGGCTGCAAACTGTAAACGCAAAAAATTACTCAGCAACATTTACAACTACCATCATTTATATTTTCTTCAAAAGATAAAACAATGTTCCCTGAAACGCCGGTAGTAAAATACTCAAGAGCGTCATAAAAGTAAAATAGCATAACGTGTTTACACATCCTCGTTTGGGTAAAAACCTCTAGGTCTAAGTTGAATAAAAAATAGACAAAAGAAATAAACGAGCTTGGATATGTGCAAGTATAGGAAGTTAGTAAATGAGAATAACAGTTCAAATTATTAACTTTAAGACAACAATACGTTTAGGTTATACAAACAATAGTATTATGGAAAAGGAAAAAGAACAGCTACTTTTCATTTTACAGGAACGAAGTACACCTGATTTGTAATTCTTAGTTAATAATCACTAGAGAGAGGAATAAGCCTTTTGAGTGATCGCAATTAATCATGTAATAGAGCTTAAGAATATCAAACGAATGTTAAGCACTTAATCTGATTATACTTTTCCGGATAAAGCGAAGCATATGATGATTGTTCGTTGTACGTCATTGTTGCCAAATGAAACCAGATTTTACATAAAAACAACTCTAAAATGTCAATAGAAACTTAAGTATATGTTTAGCGCATAAGTTTGTGTGATTTTGTTATATTACTTGTTAATCGTACGTATTTTGGATTTAAGTGTGTAAAATTATCAGAATTCAGTTTTGGTAGCCTTACTACGTTTAATTTCTTAGCATACGTGCAGCTACTTGTATTAAGAGAAGTAAAATAGTCCCAATAATAAAAAAAAACTAAAAAAGTTTGCATCAAATTTAACCTACAGTTTTCCATCAAATATACAATCCATCCTACAAATAATCGTATGTATCCTTAGAATATTAATTACTTACATATACATAGTTACATATACATAGTTCAGTGTTACTCCTAATGTATTGCAACGTGCATTAGGTAACAGATCTTATCAATCAATATCCTAAACAAATTTAATACCTGTTGTAATATTTTACAATGATACCAAGCTGTCGTCAATCAAATCAACATGTCTCCTATAATTAGTACAGATTGGGTACATTGGTAGAGTACATAGAGTAGATTGGTTCATTATCAGTGTACAAGGAGAAATATGTATTGCCTCTAGTAATCTATTCTATATATAATTCAGTTTTAAAAATCTTTGTACAACTAAATCTAGAGTTCTACTGGACCGATTTTATTAATTAATGGGTCGTTGGAAAGCTTACGTCGTGTAGATTTGCAAATAATTATGAAAGTTTGTTTTTGTTATGATTTATGGTGATAAATTAAAGAAAACGTGTTTTCCATAAGAAATACATTGGAAACGGTGTTTTTCACACTTTTTATTTTGGCGCGACTTTAAGCTGCCGTTTTTTAATATTTCCAAGAAGTGCATGGTATCAATTTGTAGGAAATTTTATTCTCTTTCAGAATATCATCTTCCACTTTGGTTGATTTCCTCACCATTTAAAAGTTATTTGCAAAAAAGCTAAGCAGCCTCCGAATTTATAGTAATGAGAAAATATTGAGTTTGGGATAGTTTTGTTAAACTTTGTACAACTAAATCTAGACTTCTACTGGACCGATTTTGTTAATTAATGGGTCATTAGAAAGCCTAACCCATGTAGATTTGCAAATAATTATAAAATTGTGATTTTATTAAATATTTGTGGTGAAAAATTTTAAATTACAAAAATACATTAAAAACTGGGTTTTTCAAGTTTCTGTTTTCAAGATTCTATTTGTAGCCAGCTTTTGGCTGCCTTTATTAATTATTTTCAAGAATTGCATAGTAGTTATATGTAGTAAATTTTATTCTCTTTCAGAATATCACATTCACTTTGGTCGATTTCCCCTCCATTTAAAAGATATTGGCAATAATCTAAGTGATCTCCAAATTTATAGTAGTGAGAAAATACTGAATTAGATATATTTTTGTTAAACTTTGTACAACTAAATCTAGACTTCTACCGGACCGATTTTGTTACTTAATGGATCGTTGGAAAGCCTAATTTGTGTAGATTTGCAAATAATTATGAAAGTTTGATTTTATTAGGTATTTAAGGTACAAAAATAAAAAATAAAAAATGATACATTTAAAACTCATTTTTTCCAGGTTTATATTTTCAATTTTATATTTGTAGCCAACTTTTGGCTGCCTTTATTGAGTATATTCAGGATATTCATAATAGTAATTTGTAGGAAATTTTATTCTCTTTCAGAATATAACCTTCCACTTAGGTCGATTTCCTCGCCGTTTCAAAGTTATTTGCAAAAACGTTAAGCAACCTCAAGGTTTATAGTAGTGAGAAAATACTGAATTAAAGATGTTGTTGTTAAAATTGTACTATTACATCTACAGTTCTACTGAACCGATTTTATTAATTAATAGGTCATTGGGTAGCCTAAATTGTAAAGATTTGCAAATAATTATGAAAGTACTGTTGAGGTTGCAAGCAAGATCGTTTGGCTATAAATCGATGATAAATAACTCAATTTTTTGAACAATTTGTGTTGGTCGTGATTTAGCTGTGTGCTTTAATGAAATGGAAGCTGGTATTTCAATGAAGGTTCTTGGGCCAAACCAAATAGAATAACGTAATTAGCATTAAGTAAATGTATCTAAAACCATTGAGTATAAACATAATCAATGCTAAAACTAAATTCCATATCAAAGATATAATCAAATTTTCTGATTGAGCGATACAGTATCTTACTTAACTGATTAAAACTTTCAATATCTCAAGTGAAAGCTTTTGAAGTATTTTAAGACCAAGACATAAAATAACTTAAATAAAAATAGAGTTACGTATCATTGATTGCAGATAGGTACTAAAACGATTGTATTTATCGTTGATTCGTGATTTAGCAGTGTGCTTTAGGTAGTCCGATCTTAATATTCAATAGCTTAAATTAAAGCTGATATTTCACTTAAGGTTTTTAGACCAAAATGTATAATGTAATTGGAACTCCTGGAATACATCTTGAATTGAAGAGAAAAAAATTCTTTCGTCGAGTAATACATTAGATAAATTAATGATGATGCTTGATGACAAATATGTGCTTGCATAGCTTTATTTTAAGACCAAAATTATAAAAATCGGGCAGGTAGAAGAGCCCTCCTTTAAACCATCGCCCGCCTGCGAAACATTGA
The DNA here is from genome assembly GCF_028750875.1 of Macrosteles quadrilineatus. NCBI lineage: Eukaryota > Metazoa > Arthropoda > Insecta > Hemiptera > Cicadellidae > Macrosteles > Macrosteles quadrilineatus. The sequence continues at coordinate 8,539 of NW_026543396.1, forward strand.
ACTCGAAAAAACCCAAATTTAATTCCCATCAGAAATGTACAAGTAGGCAGTTAGTTGTAAAACTCGAAATATACGTCAAAATGAATAACGATGCTTGATGGCAAATCTGCGGTACGTCCATACCTTTAGTTTAAGGCCAAAATTATGAAAATCGGTCGGGTAGAAGAGCTAACCCGACTCGGAAAAGAAAAAACCAATTACTTTTATAGATGGCAATAATTGGTTTACCAGTATGCATAATCTAATCATACGAAACATGTGTTAATAATTCAACAGATTATTGTTATATTGTTATCTAATTAATTTATCTTAGATTAAATGTAGTTGTTAACAATTTACATTTATGTTTAAAGTGTGTTCCTTATGTTAAATGTTTGATTCTAATGTTATGTGCTTAAACTGTACCATTATTATTAGTGGGTAAAGTGGTGTATGGATTTCATAACCATTATTTTACTAGAGACCGTTGTATTTAACCACAACGGGCTCTGTTGCTAGTATTATACTAAACAGTCTTTATCTATATATTAATTTGAAACTGATTTTCTTTGTGACAGCTATTTTGAGAGAACGGCTGGGCGTAGAAACTTGGTAGAGGTATCTAAAGAAAGGTCCTGGTCTGTAGATGAGCCATCAAAAGAGAAACATGGAGAATTCCCTCGGGGCTCTGCCCCAGTGGCCTTTAAATACCCATCCCATGTTATTCTTATGGAGGAAAACGAGGTTTTTGTCACAGCTAATTTGAGAGAACGGCTGGGCGTAGAAACTTGGTAAGGGTGTCTAAAGAAAGGTATTGGTCTGTAGGTGAGCCCTCAAAATAGAAACGAGGTAACTTTCCTTGTGGCTCTGCCCCAGAGGCCTTTAAAGTTCACTCTGCAATTTTGTTTACATTTCGACCATATGGATAATTTTACACTAATTTTAATGAACCAGCTGTTAATATTAAAATTGTATTCAATGGTCTACTGAAACTGTCAAAATTAAATGTTTACATTATTATTTATGATTTTAAATGGATTCTCCACCGCATGGCAAGTTTTTTATAGTTTCAACAAAATGATGAATTTATGATACGTTTTAAATGTTTTGTTAAAAAATCTATGCTTTATTGCTCTTAGAAAATTTTAAATTATAAAATAAGTGTGACATATCAATTTCAAAGGAACATATAACTATTTCTTATCGGGTTAGCTTATAAGGTTGGCACTTGCTTTTTTTCCTACTTTCAGTCAACATTTATTTTTAAATTCAAGAAAGAACACCTGAGATTCATTTATTGGTATAAAAGTTTTTGATAATCGGGTTGAAAATTGTGTCATAGATGAGTACGTTGAGGATGAGAGCTGTGTTCAAGTTTTGGAATAAACTAAATACGGAGTCTATGGTTTTGGTAAAGTAGATGAACTAATGTCAATTCAGGTATTTAAAAAAAAATGTGTACATACACATACGTACACATACATACAAGTCAGTGACCGCCATGCGCACAAACCCCTACTTTAAGCACTATAAGGGGAAAAATTAACAAACTGTAGACCAACATCAAAATATTGAATGCCTATTAGCTAACATTTTTTACGAAAATGAGGACAGATCTGCAACCTTTTTATAGTTATAAGGTAGTTCAATAATAAATCAGCTAAAAAATACATCTGGCCGAATTGGCTGTCTAAAACCGATTAAAAGAAAATATAGAGAAAAACTCCGGTAATAAAACAGAATAAACCCATTGTCAATAAACCTTCATGAAATGCCTAGCAACGAGTTTAAAAACATTTTCAGTAACTTTTTGTAACAAGTCACACGTTTTATTAATTCAACAAAGTATATATTCTTCAACCTACACACTCTTCGGAATTCGCCGTGATTTCATCATGATTTTATCGTTCATTTTGTAAGTAATTATACTTAAGATTATATTATTTAACAGTAAGCGTATTATTCGGATTGTATTATATGAATCAATCTACACTAGGTAAAGTTGCACTTGTATGAACTATGGAACAGCAGTATATTCAACGTAAATGGAGCAATAGTATACGGTATTTTATAATCATCACACCTCCTTTGTATCCTGTTTACCTTTTAAAATACCTTGATACAGTCTTTTGCTTTCAATGATCCGATGTTTGAAGCATAGTATTCTAAAAATACATATTGTAATTGATAAGCTATACTACGGGCTACAAAAGCATATTCAATTCCATTTATGTTTTTCTTCCAAACAGTACTTATAAGGTAATTAATCTACTTGTTACAGGAACCATAAGCTGATGTTCCTGGCATCTGCCGGTTGTATGGCAGCGATCGGGTTTCTAATGTTCAAGTGGTTGTCACCTGCTGCTCCTCCTGCAGCAGGTGACGATCCTGCCGACTTCGATCTCGACTTGGTCGACTTTAGTGATGACGAGGCCGAACGAGGCCCTGTGTGGCTTGACCACACCGACGAACAGTTGGAGGTAAGTTGTAGTGTTTGTATTTAACAATAATTTACAAGTTATTTTTATGAAAGTCAACACAAATTATAAGTTTCAGGACGTAACCTTATGCAAGGTTCAAATAACATTATGACCATATTCATAACCGTACGTAAGTGATGCACTTAAATTAACTCGAAGCTCACTGTGATGTATGAAATATTTAAAGTTGACGTGGATAAGTAGTTTTGCATTTACATTGATAGCGTTATCTATTGTTTACATTCCTTACAGAATTATCATAAGAGTTTTTCCGTCAGACCATTCCTGGGAAGGGCGTACACTTATCTAAAAACACACATCCTAGGTAATTTATAAAATTATTTTACAGGAAATTTGGCGCGAAGAGAATGGTGGTGGTGTTGGTGGTGGGGATAGTAACTAAAAATAGGGAAATGAAAATAAGATCACTCTCAACCACAAGATGAGTACAGGGTTGAGGTACCTCGAAGGGGAAGTGCCGAGGGGGAGAAAATAGAGCCAGGGTGGCCAAAGAAGAAAAAAGTAAACAGCCAGGGCGGACAACAAAGATTAAAGTAAAAAGGCCAGGGCGGCCAAAGAAGATTAAAGTAACAGCCAGGGAGGCGTTAGAGAAAAAATAAATTAGCCAGGGTGGCGAAAGAAGAGCAATCAGCCAGGGAGGCGGTTGAAGAAAAATAGAACCAGGGCGGCCAACAAAGATTAAAGTAAAAAGGCCAGGGCGGCCAACGAAGATTAAAGTAACAGCCAGGGAGGCGTTAGAAAAAAAATAAATTAGCCAGGGTGGCGAAAGAAGAGCAATCAGCCAGGGAGGCGGTTGAAGAAAAATAGAACCAGGGCGGCCAACAAAGATTAAAGTAAAAAGGCCAGGGCGGCCAACGAAGATTAGAGTAACAGCCAGGGAGGCGGTTGAAGAAAAATAGAACCAGGGCGGCCAAAGAATATTAAAGTAACAGCCAAGGAGGCGACTAAAGAAAAGTAGAGCCAGGGTGGCCAACGAAGATTAAAGTAAACAGCCAGGGCGGCGACTAAAGAAAAGTAGAGCCAGGGTGGCCAACGAAGAGCAATCAGCCAGGGCGACGAAAGAAGATTAAAGCAAATGGCCAGGGTGGCTCATAAAGATAAAGGCGAAGGCCCGAAGTCCATGGCGCTATTGACTGAGCTACCGACTCACCATTACAGTACAGTTACAGTGCAGAAGAATGTTTTTTTATGAATAAAAATAATAAAATACAGAATCGAATCCTAATTACAAATCTCTGTAACTACCATGACTATTAGCTTTCCAAAAGTTATAGGTGGCATGGGGTGTAGATGGTAAATAAGGTCCACTCTTAACTTTGATAATATTGTGGTGATGATACTGTGGTAATTTAATGATTGCAGGTGTGGCAAAGTGTAACACCTCTTTTCTTCTTTTATAAATTCAATATAACCTAAAAACTTATCAAAATTTGAACCAAAAGGCAAATTTATCTCCAAAATATGCAGCATTGCTAATAAAACAAGAAAGAGTCTAAAAATGCGGAAAAGTCGTAACTTGAATAACATTTTGAAATTGGTTTCATACTAATCACTTAGGTAACGATTATATATAAAATTTTCTTTAAAAGAATTATAATTCCAAAACTACGTGTAGGCCTCTTATATTCTAGAATTTCAATAAATTACCGTTTATATGCCAAAAGTACTCATATTTGTAGTATTTCCTAATAAAAAGGTTGGCGGTCTCTTTTAACCTTGCATTTGCCCGTCCACATAGACTACAGATCTGTGCGTGGAATGTATCCAGCAAAGCAAGGGGTGAGCCGGTACAGTACGAAGGTGAACTGTACTACATTACATTACATTATTTGTCATGAGAGCCGAAGCCCCCTGACTGCATACCCGGTACCTATCGTGAGACTTACCCGGGCCCCATGATGTAGGCCGAAGCTTACGCATCAACCTTTAGCACATCATGGGCGGATGACTTAAGGTCATCAGGCTCGCCGGCTGCCGAAGCAGACCCTTCGGAAGGAGGGTTGCCCCTCAATCCTAACCAGGGATTCCGGCTGCTTGTTTAAGCGTCACTCCACCTGGGTTCCACTAGGTCGGGACCTAGAGGTCCATGGTAGAGCGCCCCGACGCATTTAGTGCAAGCAACACTCGGGACCTATCTAATCCCTGACAGGCAGAACCCGCCATCAATAGCCAGGAGGAAGGGGACCGTCAGCACGCTGACGGGGGGAACCCCAACCTCCCATTTACACCACTACCCGATCGAGGCCTTACCCATTGCTGGGAAACCAGAGATAACCAGAGCGATAGATCCCCAGATACCCCTGGCGGGCTCGGACCCAGCACCCGATCTACTTCGTTTGCCCGTCAGACCCAACATCACTGCCAGGCCATCAGGGTTTCCCAAAAGGAGGCAGGTATAGAAGTGGGACCCACCCGGATGAACCTATCCACCAGAGGTGGCGACACCCTTGACTCAATTGAGGTTCCGGGAAGAACCCCCCACACTCAAGATAACCATACCGTCCGTGCTCAGAGACAGGGATTGGTTTGCATAAGTGCCTACAAACCGTTGCCCTCACACTGCGGAAAGTTACGTTGCCCTTGAGTGTCCCCGTGAGCTACGGGTACTTGCCCGTTTTCACCTCCAGGAAAGGTTACTTCCAAAGTCGAGGATTTGCCCACTGAATGCTGGTCGCACACAACAAGCAGGCCGAAGCCCAAAGAACCACAGACACAGGTAGGTTAGAGAATATGATGCACTTCCATCTCTCCTAGAGCTAAACACCCCTCCATCCTGGATAAAGGAATGTCACTGGGACCCAATGCCCAGTCGTCCATGTCTGTGGCCTACTTGAAAATGCCGATACCAACACCGAGCATTTACCTCCCCTCTGGGGGCTAGGTATTTCACCTCCCAGGACGAGGCTACTTCCAAAGTCAAGGATATGCCTCACAAAATGTCAGTCGTACACCACAGGTAGGACTAAGTCACAACCACAAGCTACAGGCAGGTGAAAGATCTATGAACTTAATCAACACTAGCAGAGCTGAACACCCCACCACCCTGAATGGAGGGAATGTCACTGGGTACTCTCATTTTGGGTACAACCCAAAGAGGCTGGCTTGTCCAGTCGTCCATAGCTTGTGGTCTACCTGAAGTGCCGGTTCCAACACCGGGCAATTACCTCCCCTCTGGGAGAGCTAGGGTCCACGTGGTCGCCCAGGCCACGAACCCACGCAAGCGTGGGCCCCCTTCGGTGAACTGTACTGATAGAATGTTTGGGACAGTGACCAGGATCAGAGCCCACAACATCGCTGTCTTGAGCCCGATGATCCGCGACGCTACCGACTGAGCCACCGACTCACCAAAGTATAATTCCCCAAAACTGAATACTACAAAAATAAGACTATTGTACATTTGTAGAGAACTGAAGGAAACGTATTATATAAAATATAATATTCTAATTAGGTCCCAGACTGGTAGGTTTGTACACAAGAAAAATAATCAATTCAAATTAGAGAGAAAATGTTTCAATACTCATAATAAAAGACTAAAGGAATACGCCAAAAGATACGAATATGTAGGTAGCTTATAATGTATACGCACTGGTTTTACCTTTTCAAAAAGTTATTCGATTCAACGCTATTCTGTGGAAGGAGGACATTTTAAGATCCGTTTCATCAAATGCTTCTGGTGCTTCAGACAAAGCCTTAAACAATCGGATTTTACGAATGATGTTTCCGGAAGCGGAAACTTCATGTTGTCTTTGGTTCAAGAGAGACGAATTATATTTTTGTATATCGTAAGGACTAAGGAGTTATTTTTAACATATTTATTTTCGTGCGTTATTAATATTCATAAAAAATATTCAATATTTTCTCTTTGTTTAATGGAGGTAATTATACTCCTCTTTAACCATCGAATGTATTCTACATTAACTTTTTTCTTAGTATCCATTTCACTTTTATAATGTGATTTGTTTTCACTTATATTATTTAATTTACCTCTGTTAATCTTTGATAAATAAAAACATGCTACAGTTATATATGTTCTTATTTATTCGGTACACTAAAATATTATTAATAACAGATGCTATGAGATGAGATAGGGTGTAACCTTTTACCTGATACAAGTTTCAATTCTGAAATTTGATGCATTATTAATTGTAATTAAGTTAAGAAGGACACTATCATAACATAAACATTGGTAATCAATTGTCTATTATTTTGAAGAGGTTAGTTTCCCTTATAATACTATGTAAAATTAATATTTTAATAAAATTGTGTTCTTCCATAGAAGAACATAAACATAACTTGCCATGTTTAAAACTGTGGCTTTCCCAAAAGTCTTATATAAAAATGAAGGATACCACTGTTTTATTGCTTAATTTTAATTTAAAGCCGTAAGAGTCTAATAGCATCTATATTTCAGATTTATAAACGATCATAAGGTATTATTATTACAATAACGTATATGTTACAAAAGGAAAACATGATTTTGCTCATATATTCACATTCAACATAGACTCAGTGGTCCACACAGCTTTTTGATGAAGAAGAAAGTCTAAGACTCAGTCCACAGGGCGACAGATTTGTGATACATTACCAAGGCAATGATGTCGTGGGTTCACTTTCGCTGTGTCGCCAATAAACTTCTGTACAGTTAATTCTTGTGCTTAATTAGTTCTTCGCCTGTTTTCAGCCAGGTATCTTACGTATTCATTGCTTGATACATTCTTTGCAAAAATATGTTATGCACGTCCCTGTGGTCAGCATCTTTAAAAAGGTTTACAAGTTTCTAACATGACCATCTCTAAAAAATTGTACTAAAAAAAGTAGTATCTAATAAGTTCCTGCCTTCCAACCATTACTCCCTTTAAGCTTTTTGTAACATTCACCTGGCTGTTCACTGTTGCTAATGGGAAACCAATACTGCTTTACATAAGAGACTTACAGTGCAAAACAATCTACTCTAATGGTTCAAAGTAACCACCAGACTTTCCCTTTCAAATATATTGATTCTGCAAACGACAGCTTAACCAAGCTTTGTACAAATACACTTTGGAGATAATTGATCCCACAATCTTATATACAATGTTGTACGCTTTAATCTGTTTGATGTTGATTAGCGATGAAAATCTATGTTAATGGAAGTAATTTTAAAAACATATTAATGTAAATGGACTTTGTTTAGTCACTATTATTACAAGAAGGACTTTGTTCCTAGCTTAAAATGCCTTGGAGGCTACCAGCCATCTTGGATGATTTCAAACAACTCCTGAAGAGTTAATAATCATACAAAAATAGTTTTCAAACACCAAAGTGATTATAATTTAAATATCTTGTATACTGTGATATAAAAAATTGTCTTTGTTTTTTTGAATTGATTTCCAAGGGTTCATGGAAGCCAACGGCCATCTTAAATTTGCCTGCCATAAGAGAAATGTTCATTTCGTTATTTTTAAGCAGCCGCTGAAGAGTTATTTAACGTTTTTTAAACACCAAAGTGATTGTAATTTAAATATCCAAGTGAGATTAAAAATTGTCTTTGTATTTTTTCATTTATTTTATGTGTTAGAACGTCTAGGCTCCAAGGACTTTTAACTTATTTTTACAGGATATTCCAACTTTTGTTTGCTTTTGAGTTTATTACAGTAAATGTACTTGACTTGTATTAAAATAACACAAAGTTTGACTTTGTAATTTAATAATTTACAAATTTTGCATAATGTTGTATTTTTTTTAGAGTTTAAGTACATGACTATTTAAAACAACCTCCTTATTCTTATATTCAAGTTTAAGTAACATAATTGCAACGGGATCTAGTTTTAAAACTGTAGTATATTAGTCTGGCGATAAAAAATCTACAAGTTTCATGCAATTAGCAAATAGAATCCTACAAAAAACACTGAGTACGTTTGCATTACAAATTAAAATTCCATTGCGCATTTCAAATTTTTTATTAAGATTTCAGAGTGTCTGATTAAAAAAAACATTGTTTGAACAACAGACAAACCACTTTTCTTGACCATGAACAATTTCTTGTCTGTAAATGGTGGAAATGACCTATCCTAAGCATATTGCTTTCAAGTAGGGGTTCAGTAGTTTGTAGAGTTTACAAGTTGTGTGTCTGACTAAGACTGATGATAGTGTTAATCTGTCAGTTATCTTATAAGGCAACTCTAGTAACATCAACAGTTTTAGCAGAAGAGCTATGAGACAAAATTAGTGTAAAATGTACAACGACAGTTAAAAATATGAAACAAAAGTTTATCTTACAATTATAGTCATTTGAAGCCAGTAAAGTTAAATTTTGCGAGATCCTCTAATATACAGGGCGGTAATAAATTATTGGACCCATTTTAAGATTATATAAAAAAATAACCAAGCAACTTAGAAACATGCGAATTGTTTCATTGAATAGCAAATTAAAAACAGTTTTATACAGTAACTGCAAAAAAAAATACCTATACAAATATCAGTAATTATAAAAAGTGTGTAAAATCACCTAAACTGTGAGTGTAAGTTATGTTTCTTTCTCAATGACTTGTGTTGTGCTGTGGAATAGTCAGCTGGCCAACAATGGACCTTTCTACGCCAGCTGTGTATGGCATTTGGTGAACCAAACTTTAAACTGACTTAATTAACAAAATTACTCAAACAAATAAAGATTTTTTATTACTTTGTCAACTGATTCAATTGTCAACAAACAAAGTAAATATTAACTTTGAATTGATGGCATAATCTAAAACATTCTATGTGTTGTATTGTCCCTAACTGAAATAAAGAAATATCGAATGTCTGTTTCAAATAAGAAAATAATTAATCTTTGTAGTATTTGGAAAAGTAACGTTCAAAACACTAATGAAAGTGGTTCTATACATATTCTCGACAGTTTAAAGTGCTTGATAAATCTTACACTTCAAAGATGGTCTCAAACATGTAATTACGCACTCTATACTCTTCTTATAAATATAATATTTCGGTAGACATAAATTCTAGAGTCAGGCGTATATTACGATATTTTTACATTAGATACATTATGAAACGACGTTTCATCAGCATGATTTAAACTGAATAATTCAATTACTCAGTCTATCGACTTCGATTACTCCTTCTGATTTTATTAACTTAACCAGCTGAAGAAAAATTAGGTATTTTTTACCATACAAGCGGGTGATTTGATGTTTCATTTGTATTTCTTACCATTTCACGAATTTTTGAAATGGTTCCAAAAATAGCATAATTGATAAACTAATTATAACTATAGCTTTTAAGTTTTAAATGAAAAAGTTCTAATATATTCTCTGCAAAATGTACGTTTACAGTTTAGCCTTGTTAAATTTACTCGTTTACGATAGGATGAGGAGTCTAATGATGAATCCAAACATTGTTCTTACCTTATGGAGGGCTTGGTCCAAGGGGTTTTCTCATAGATGATACAATGACGCTTTAAAAGTAAATCCATTTTAGCATGTCGATGAGAAAAACTCATTGAGTCTTAATAACTGCTATAACCTAATAATTTTGCTTTCTTGGTATCAGTTTGTATTTCTTTGAGTTGACATTTCAGGTGAAAGATTAACTGAAACCTAATTAGATCAAAACATCTTAAGAACAACATTCAGAACAAGAATTCATTAAAAATTACAAAATGTCAAATTTATTTAAATATCTAAGATAAATCCAAGTAAGGGTGCTGTAATATGAATCTAATAAACCAATCCTATTTCCTTCGCACTTTCCCTATTATTTATTGGTTTGTGCTAAACAATTCAAATACCAGCAAAAAACACCATCAGTTGACAGTTTATGAGTTTGCCCAATACTAAAGGGTACGGGTTATGCATTTCAGCATACAGGGTGTTTGTGAACTTTCTCGAAAAAAATCACAGGATTATACCTTGGTTAATACATGAATATTTTACATTATACACATGGGTCACCGGAGCCTCATTTTTCGTCTGTCTGTCTGTATGCGTTTTTTATAAATAACCTTATAACGTCATTTTGTTGACTATAGCCGTTTAAAAATGGTAACCATCTAAAATTTTTGACCTCAAATTACATAAAAACCACTAGATTTACAAAAAAAAAAACAAAAAAAAAACACAAGAATAACAAAATGTAGGAAATTTTATGCCAAATCAAATGAGACCTAGAGCTTAAAGATCAGACAACAAACAGCTGAATTATTTTTTTGTTATAATTAATAATTTCTTTACTGGCTTTTAATTGTTATTTTTTATTCTTTAAAATCATCTGAATTGTTACAACAATGTAAGACAGCTGGTTTGCCATAACAACAACATTTAGTTTTTTTTACTAGATGGAAAATGTATTAAGGGTCCTATTTTTACCTTAACTATTGAGATCTGTTTAAGGTACGTAATGTACTCTGTATCAGATGATTTTAAAGAATAAACAATAACAATTAAAAGACAGTAAAGAAATTATTAATTATTAACTCAGCTGTTTGTTGTCCGATCTTTAAGATCTAGGTTTCATTTGATTTGGCATAAAATTTCCTACATTTTGTTATTCTTGTGTTTTTTTTTGTAACTCTAGTGGTTTTCATGTAATTTGAGGTCAAAGATTTTAGATGGCCGCCATTTTGAAACGGCTATAGTCAACGAAATGAAATTTTGCATGTTTGTGTACCACGTTAAAATACACAAGCGTGTTAAATTTAAAGTGTTTACCTTGATTCAAACTCGAGTTCTAAGGTTATTTAGAAAGAAAACACATACAGACAGACAGACGGAAAACGAGGCTCCGGCGACCCACGTTTATAATGTAAAATGTTCATGTATTAACCCAAGGAATAATCCTGTGATTTTTTTCGAGAGAGTTCACAAACACCCTGTATAACATTTAATAGCATATGGTGCTTTATACAAGCGCGTGAGGCATAAAAACTAAAACGACTTTCAACAAATAAGAGTTGTTTTCCGCCGGAGATTATAGCCTATGTACTTCTCTTGTACGCTTAAAAATGTAATATGAAGAAAGAATGTTAAACTACGCTCAGCCATCTGGTGGCTTTATGACAATCACTTTACGTGAACAGTCGTCAACACTTATATTCTAGCTAACGTTTTGAATCAGTCAAAATGCACTACGTGTTTGTTAAATAATAATATTCAATACAGAACATATTTTTTGTATCTTTTAAATGATATATGACAAATTAAAATGTGTTAAAAAGAAATTGTGTCATACCAATACTTCATAAGCATGTTCGAATGAAAGTGTATAATCAAATGACTTATACATACTAAGTTTATGTTTAGGCTATTAGATACGAGGTTATTGGATTAGTTTATGTTTAGGCTATTAGATACGAGGTTATTGGATTAGTTTATGTTTGCCAGTGAGACGATATAAGGAACTACCTTAAGGAAGGTTAGTATAAAAAGGATAACATTGTTGGCCCCAATATAATATTTAAATGTAAAAAATGGGTTCTTTTCCGTCAATTCGCAACCACTCTTTTTTTATTGCGATTCCGATATTTTTAATAGTTAGCCTAGACTTAAAATAATAATTCAATTACAAAAAAAATGAACTATTCTAAACTAACCTAACCAACAACAACTGCTGATTGTGATAAAATTGTGGTTGTGAATAAACGGAATTGCAATAAAAAAGTAGTGGTAGTGAATTAACGGAAAAGGATAAAAAAATAATACAATATATAAGACTTACCGTCTTGAAGCAATCCAATTTTTGTACTTAGTGTACAGCTGTTTCGGCTTCATAAAGCCATCTTCAGCACATTCTTCTAAGGTCAATTCATTATAAATATGCGAACATTCTGGTTCTTGTCAACTTTTTACAACACATTTTACACATAAAAGATGAAAACATAAACTTTGGTAGGCCTACCCTACTTGTATGTCGCGACATAACCTCACTTTTGACATGTGCTCAACTGACAGACAACAGACGACAGGCAGTTTCGATTTTTTCTAGTTGCTGGATCATCAATGCCTTCATGATCATTTTTTTGTGTCTTCGTCCGTTCTGACTATTTTTTCATATATTACATTAGCTGTAAAATTGGATTGGACATTGATGAGGTTTTGGTTGTCATATTTGTGAGCGCGATATATTTCCACTTCCTCTAACCTGTCAAGCCTATATGATTTGTTGCATGTGTGCAGAACCTCTAAACAATCTTCAACTGGCTTATAATCATGCATTGAATCCCTGATGTGTGCTGCGAAGTTGGATCTTTGAAGGCTGGGCTTGGAACCAATAGCTTTTATGTGCTCCTTGTACCTTAACTTGAATTTACGCCCTGTTTGGCCTATATAGAAGGAATCACAACTGCCACATCTTAGCTTATAAACTCCTTGTTTTTCTATGTCAGGGATTTTTTCATCTAGAGGCTTTAGCACTTTAGATAAGTTGTTATTCGTTCTAAAGGCAACTGTTACAGGAGTATTCTTGTAAACTTGGTTAGCTAGTTGTTCGGCAGTCTTACTGTACTCTACTGTAACAAACTTCTTGCTTTCTGTCTCTTTAGGGGGCTTTGACTGAATATTGCTATATATTCTGTCTATAAGTGAGGGTTTATATCCATTTTGCTGAGCAATATACTTAATTGTCGTGAGCTCTTTATCCTTGTCTTCTTTGGACAATGGTACTTTAAGGAGGCGGTTTAACATGAATCTAAATGCTGCAGTTTTGTGGGAATGTGGGTGGTTTGAATCAGCATGAATAACTTGATCGGTGTGAGTTGGTTTCCTGTAAATGTTAAATTTGTGGTGCTGGTTATGTTTCATGATGGTTATATCTAGATAATTTATTTGTTGTTCCTGCTCTATTTCTTGAGTGAACTTTAACTTGGGATGTAGGCTGTTTATGTAGTTGCTGAGTATGTTTATCTGCCTGGTGTTTCCCTTGTACAAACATATGATGTCATCCACATATCTTTTCCAGTAAATTATTTTATCATGGTACTTATTGTTTTTAAGTATGCGATTTTGTTCGATGTTATTCAAGAAAATCTCTGCCAAAATAGATGACAGTGGGGATCCCATGGCCAACCCTTCTGTCTGGTTATAGTATGCCTTTTCAAACTCGAAATAATTTTGTGACAGGACTAGTTCCGTTAAATTGAGGAGTTCTTCTATTTGGACTGCTGTAAGTTTGTTTGCTGTAACTAAATTCTTCTTCAATATCTCAATAGTCTCTCTTACTGGTATGTTGGTATAAAGGTTTACTATATCAAACGAAACCAAAGATGCTGACTGTGGTATTTCTATGTTTTTGATTTGATCAATTAAATCTAAGGAATTTTTCAGGGTTGTTTCAGATTTTAGTTCGATAGAAGACTTAATAATATTGTTGATTGTTTTTGCTAATTTGTAAGATGGGGCTGTTTGGAAGTTTACCAATGGTCTGATAGGGCAGTCTGGCTTATGGATCTTAGGCAAGCCTTTTAATTTGGGTGCTGAGGGGTTCATTACCTTGAGGTGTCTCATCTGTTTTATTGTAAAAATGTTTTTGGATCTATTTATGTTTTCGTTAATTATTTTATGGTATTGAAGTGTAGGGTCTTTGTTTAGTTTCTTTATTGGATTATCGCTGATGAATTTCTGCACTTTGTCTACATAATCTGTTTTATTCAATACTACAACTGTGTTGCCTTTATCAGCCTTGGCTAGCAAAGCATTGTTTTGAGATAATTTATCTCTTATGCTTCTAGCAATTATTCGTTCCTTTTGTCTTGCTCTACTTTTTGCATTTTTAAACTTCCTTTTGTCAGTTATTGATGAAAATTTGTTGATAATTTTGTGTCTAAAACTGTCTTGGTTTTCATCTGGCAATGTTCTAATTGAACTCTCAAAGTCTAAAAGAGTGTTACGGTCCTCTAGCCTACTGTTACTAGCTAAATTATATTTTAAGCCTTTATTAAGCATCTCATTTTCTTCTTCGGTGAAGGATATTCCAGCATTATTGACTGTTCTTTTGTAAAACTGGTGGGGGCATTGTATGACTGGTTCTTTGACAGTTTGGTTTTCAATTAGCTTGTCCAACTTTATTTGTTGCCTTTTGTACTTCTTACTAAGTAGGGGGTCTATTTTTTCATTGACTTTGTCTAACAATATAGTAGCGTCTATATTAGTACTGTTAGCTAACTCTAAATGTGCATGGTAAAGTTCTTTATTTAATACATCTTTCCTAGCATGCAACATTCTTATTTCCTCTTTAATCCATACTTTCTTAGCAGCTGCAATAGCTTTTCTAGCTGCTCTGCTGTTAGACTTAGTTTTTATGTTCACATACTTTGGTGTAACATTGTGTTTCAGGCATTTTATATTGTATCGGATGTTAGCCTTTGTTTTTAGTAAGTTTAACCTCTTCTGTTTGTACTTTGTAGCCAATTTAGTCTGACTGACTTTATCCATACTTTGTGGTTGGCTGACCAGGATTTGCTTTTTAAATAATACAATATATAAGACTTACCGTCTTGAAGCAATCCAATTTTTGTACTTAGTGTACAGCTGTTTCGGCTTCATAAAGCCATCTTCAGCACATTCTTCTAAGGTCAATTCATTATAAATATGCGAACATTCTGGTTCTTGTCAACTTTTTACAACACATTTTACACATAAAAGATGAAAACATAAACTTTGGTAGGCCTACCCTACTTGTATGTCGCGACATAACCTCACTTTTGACATGTGCTCAACTGACAGACAACAGACGACAGGCAGTTTCGATTTTTTCTAGTTGCTGGATCATCAATGCCTTCATGATCATTTTTTTGTGTCTTCGTCCGTTCTGACTATTTTTTCATATATTACATTAGCTGTAAAATTGGATTGGACATTGATGAGGTTTTGGTTGTCATATTTGTGAGCGCGATATATTTCCACTTCCTCTAACCTGTCAAGCCTATATGATTTGTTGCATGTGTGCAGAACCTCTAAACAATCTTCAACTGGCTTATAATCATGCATTGAATCCCTGATGTGTGCTGCGAAGTTGGATCTTTGAAGGCTGGGCTTGGAACCAATAGCTTTTATGTGCTCCTTGTACCTTAACTTGAATTTACGCCCTGTTTGGCCTATATAGAAGGAATCACAACTGCCACATCTTAGCTTATAAACTCCTTGTTTTTCTATGTCAGGGATTTTTTCATCTAGAGGCTTTAGCACTTTAGATAAGTTGTTATTCGTTCTAAAGGCAACTGTTACAGGAGTATTCTTGTAAACTTGGTTAGCTAGTTGTTCGGCAGTCTTACTGTACTCTACTGTAACAAACTTCTTGCTTTCTGTCTCTTTAGGGGGCTTTGACTGAATATTGCTATATATTCTGTCTATAAGTGAGGGTTTATATCCATTTTGCTGAGCAATATACTTAATTGTCGTGAGCTCTTTATCCTTGTCTTCTTTGGACAATGGTACTTTAAGGAGGCGGTTTAACATGAATCTAAATGCTGCAGTTTTGTGGGAATGTGGGTGGTTTGAATCAGCATGAATAACTTGATCGGTGTGAGTTGGTTTCCTGTAAATGTTAAATTTGTGGTGCTGGTTATGTTTCATGATGGTTATATCTAGATAATTTATTTGTTGTTCCTGCTCTATTTCTTGAGTGAACTTTAACTTGGGATGTAGGCTGTTTATGTAGTTGCTGAGTATGTTTATCTGCCTGGTGTTTCCCTTGTACAAACATATGATGTCATCCACATATCTTTTCCAGTAAATTATTTTATCATGGTACTTATTGTTTTTAAGTATGCGATTTTGTTCGATGTTATTCAAGAAAATCTCTGCCAAAATAGATGACAGTGGGGATCCCATGGCCAACCCTTCTGTCTGGTTATAGTATGCCTTTTCAAACTCGAAATAATTTTGTGACAGGACTAGTTCCGTTAAATTGAGGAGTTCTTCTATTTGGACTGCTGTAAGTTTGTTTGCTGTAACTAAATTCTTCTTCAATATCTCAATAGTCTCTCTTACTGGTATGTTGGTATAAAGGTTTACTATATCAAACGAAACCAAAGATGCTGACTGTGGTATTTCTATGTTTTGATTTGATCAATTAAATCTAAGGAATTTTTCAGGGTTGTTTCAGATTTTAGTTCGATAGAAGACTTAATAATATTGTTGATTGTTTTTGCTAATTTGTAAGATGGGGCTGTTTGGAAGTTTACCAATGGTCTGATAGGGCAGTCTGGCTTATGGATCTTAGGCAAGCCTTTTAATTTGGGTGCTGAGGGGTTCATTACCTTGAGGTGTCTCATCTGTTTTATTGTAAAAATGTTTTTGGATCTATTTATGTTTTCGTTAATTATTTTATGGTATTGAAGTGTAGGGTCTTTGTTTAGTTTCTTTATTGGATTATCGCTGATGAATTTCTGCACTTTGTCTACATAATCTGTTTTATTCAATACTACAACTGTGTTGCCTTTATCAGCCTTGGCTAGCAAAGCATTGTTTTGAGATAATTTATCTCTTATGCTTCTAGCAATTATTCGTTCCTTTTGTCTTGCTCTACTTTTTGCATTTTTAAACTTCCTTTTGTCAGTTATTGATGAAAATTTGTGATAATTTTGTGTCTAAAACTGTCTTGGTTTTCATCTGGCAATGTTCTAATTGAACTCTCAAAGTCTAAAAGAGTGTTACGGTCCTCTAGCCTACTGTTACTAGCTAAATTATATTTTAAGCCTTTATTAAGCATCTCATTTTCTTCTTCGGTGAAGGATATTCCAGCATTATTGACTGTTCTTTTGTAAAACTGGTGGGGGCATTGTATGACTGGTTCTTTGACAGTTTGGTTTTCAATTAGCTTGTCCAACTTTATTTGTTGCCTTTTGTACTTCTTACTAAGTAGGGGGTCTATTTTTTCATTGACTTTGTCTAACAATATAGTAGCGTCTATATTAGTACTGTTAGCTAACTCTAAATGTGCATGGTAAAGTTCTTTATTTAATACATCTTTCCTAGCATGCAACATTCTTATTTCCTCTTTAATCCATACTTTCTTAGCAGCTGCAATAGCTTTTCTAGCTGCTCTGCTGTTAGACTTAGTTTTATGTTCACATACTTTGGTGTAACATTGTGTTTCAGGCATTTTATATTGTATCGGATGTTAGCCTTTGTTTTTAGTAAGTTTAACCTCTTCTGTTTGTACTTTGTAGCCAATTTAGTCTGACTGACTTTATCCATACTTTGTGGTTGGCTGACCAGGATTTGCTTTTTAAATAATACAATATATAAGACTTACCGTCTTGAAGCAATCCAATTTTTGTACTTAGTGTACAGCTGTTTCGGCTTCATAAAGCCATCTTCAGCACATTCTTCTAAGGTCAATTCATTATAAATATGCGAACATTCTGGTTCTTGTCAACTTTTTACAACACATTTTACACATAAAAGATGAAAACATAAACTTTGGTAGGCCTACCCTACTTGTATGTCGCGACATAACCTCACTTTTGACATGTGCTCAACTGACAGACAACAGACGACAGGCAGTTTCGATTTTTTCTAGTTGCTGGATCATCAATGCCTTCATGATCATTTTTTTGTGTCTTCGTCCGTTCTGACTATTTTTTCATATATTACATTAGCTGTAAAATTGGATTGGACATTGATGAGGTTTTGGTTGTCATATTTGTGAGCGCGATATATTTCCACTTCCTCTAACCTGTCAAGCCTATATGATTTGTTGCATGTGTGCAGAACCTCTAAACAATCTTCAACTGGCTTATAATCATGCATTGAATCCCTGATGTGTGCTGCGAAGTTGGATCTTTGAAGGCTGGGCTTGGAACCAATAGCTTTTATGTGCTCCTTGTACCTTAACTTGAATTTACGCCCTGTTTGGCCTATATAGAAGGAATCACAACTGCCACATCTTAGCTTATAAACTCCTTGTTTTTCTATGTCAGGGATTTTTTCATCTAGAGGCTTTAGCACTTTAGATAAGTTGTTATTCGTTCTAAAGGCAACTGTTACAGGAGTATTCTTGTAAACTTGGTTAGCTAGTTGTTCGGCAGTCTTACTGTACTCTACTGTAACAAACTTCTTGCTTTCTGTCTCTTTAGGGGGCTTTGACTGATATTGCTATATATTCTGTCTATAAGTGAGGGTTTATATCCATTTTGCTGAGCAATATACTTAATTGTCGTGAGCTCTTTATCCTTGTCTTCTTTGGACAATGGTACTTTAAGGAGGCGGTTTAACATGAATCTAAATGCTGCAGTTTTGTGGGAATGTGGGTGGTTTGAATCAGCATGAATAACTTGATCGGTGTGAGTTGGTTTCCTGTAAATGTTAAATTTGTGGTGCTGGTTATGTTTCATGATGGTTATATCTAGATAATTTATTTGTTGTTCCTGCTCTATTTCTTGAGTGAACTTTAACTTGGGATGTAGGCTGTTTATGTAGTTGCTGAGTATGTTTATCTGCCTGGTGTTTCCCTTGTACAAACATATGATGTCATCCACATATCTTTTCCAGTAAATTATTTTATCATGGTACTTATTGTTTTTAAGTATGCGATTTTGTTCGATGTTATTCAAGAAAATCTCTGCCAAAATAGATGACAGTGGGGATCCCATGGCCAACCCTTCTGTCTGGTTATAGTATGCCTTTTCAAACTCGAAATAATTTTGTGACAGGACTAGTTCCGTTAAATTGAGGAGTTCTTCTATTTGGACTGCTGTAAGTTTGTTTGCTGTAACTAAATTCTTCTTCAATATCTCAATAGTCTCTCTTACTGGTATGTTGGTATAAAGGTTTACTATATCAAACGAAACCAAAGATGCTGACTGTGGTATTTCTATGTTTTTGATTTGATCAATTAAATCTAAGGAATTTTTCAGGGTTGTTTCAGATTTTAGTTCGATAGAAGACTTAATAATATTGTTGATTGTTTTTGCTAATTTGTAAGATGGGGCTGTTTGGAAGTTTACCAATGGTCTGATAGGGCAGTCTGGCTTATGGATCTTAGGCAAGCCTTTTAATTTGGGTGCTGAGGGGTTCATTACCTTGAGGTGTCTCATCTGTTTTATTGTAAAAATGTTTTTGGATCTATTTATGTTTTCGTTAATTATTTTATGGTATTGAAGTGTAGGGTCTTTGTTTAGTTTCTTTATTGGATTATCGCTGATGAATTTCTGCACTTTGTCTACATAATCTGTTTTATTCAATACTACAACTGTGTTGCCTTTATCAGCCTTGGCTAGCAAAGCATTGTTTTGAGATAATTTATCTCTTATGCTTCTAGCAATTATTCGTTCCTTTTGTCTTGCTCTACTTTTTGCATTTTTAAACTTCCTTTTGTCAGTTATTGATGAAAATTTGTTGATAATTTTGTGTCTAAAAACTGTCTTGGTTTTCATCTGGCAATGTTCTAATTGAACTCTCAAAGTCTAAAAGAGTGTTACGGTCCTCTAGCCTACTGTTACTAGCTAAATTATATTTTAAGCCTTTATTAAGCATCTCATTTTCTTCTTCGGTGAAGGATATTCCAGCATTATTGACTGTTCTTTTGTAAAACTGGTGGGGGCATTGTATGACTGGTTCTTTGACAGTTTGGTTTTCAATTAGCTTGTCCAACTTTATTTGTTGCCTTTTGTACTTCTTACTAAGTAGGGGTCTATTTTTTCATTGACTTTGTCTAACAATATAGTAGCGTCTATATTAGTACTGTTAGCTAACTCTAAATGTGCATGGTAAAGTTCTTTATTTAATACATCTTTCCTAGCATGCAACATTCTTATTTCCTCTTTAATCCATACTTTCTTAGCAGCTGCAATAGCTTTTCTAGCTGCTCTGCTGTTAGACTTAGTTTTTATGTTCACATACTTTGGTGTAACATTGTGTTTCAGGCATTTTATATTGTATCGGATGTTAGCCTTTGTTTTTAGCCAATTTTACAGCTAATGTAATATATGAAAAAATAGTCAGAACGGACGAAGACACAAAAAAATGATCATGAAGGCATTGATGATCCAGCAACTAGAAAAATCGAAACTGCCTGTCGTCTGTTGTCTGTCAGTTGAGCACATGTCAAAAGTGAGGTTATGTCGCGACATACAAGTAGGGTAGGCCTACCAAAGTTTATGTTTTCATCTTTTATGTGTAAAATGTGTTGTAAAAAGTTGACAAGAACCAGAATGTTCGCATATTTATAATGAATTGACCTTAGAAGAATGTGCTGAAGATGGCTTTATGAAGCCGAAACAGCTGTACACTAAGTACAAAAATTGGATTGCTTCAAGACGGTAAGTCTTATATATTGTATTATTTAAAAAGCAAATCCTGGTCAGCCAACCACAAAGTATGGATAAAGTCAGTCAGACTAAATTGGCTACAAAGTACAAACAGAAGAGGTTAAACTTACTAAAACAAAGGCTAACATCCGATACAATATAAAATGCCTGAAACACAATGTTACACCAAAGTATGTGAACATAAAAACTAAGTCTAACAGCAGAGCAGCTAGAAAAGCTATTGCAGCTGCTAAGAAAGTATGGATTAAAGAGGAAATAAGAATGTTGCATGCTAGGAAAGATGTATTAAATAAAGAACTTTACCATGCACATTTAGAGTTAGCTAACAGTACTAATATAGACGCTACTATATTGTTAGACAAAGTCAATGAAAAAATAGACCCCCTACTTAGTAAGAAGTACAAAAGGCAACAAATAAAGTTGGACAAGCTAATTGAAAACCAAACTGTCAAAGAACCAGTCATACAACGCCCCCACCAGTTTTACAAAAGAACAGTCAATAATGCTGGAATATCCTTCACCGAAGAAGAAAATGAGATGCTTAATAAAGGCTTAAAATATAATTTAGCTAGTAACAGTAGGCTAGAGGACCGTAACACTCTTTTAGACTTTGAGAGTTCAATTAGAACATTGCCAGATGAAAACCAAGACAGTTTTAGACACAAAATTATCAACAAATTTTCATCATAACTGACAAAAGGAAGTTTAAAAATGCAAAAAGTAGAGCAAGACAAAAGGAACGAATAATTGCTAGAAGCATAAGAGATAAATTATCTCAAAACAATGCTTTGCTAGCCAAGGCTGATAAAGGCAACACAGTTGTAGTATTGAATAAAACAGATTATGTAGACAAAGTGCAGAAATTCATCAGCGATAATCCAATAAAGAAACTAAACAAAGACCCTACACTTCAATACCATAAAATAATTAACGAAAACATAAATAGATCCAAAAACATTTTTACAATAAAACAGATGAGACACCTCAAGGTAATGAACCCCTCAGCACCCAAATTAAAAGGCTTGCCTAAGATCCATAAGCCAGACTGCCCTATCAGACCATTGGTAAACTTCCAAACAGCCCCATCTTACAAATTAGCAAAAACAATCAACAATATTATTAAGTCTTCTATCGAACTAAAATCTGAAACAACCCTGAAAAATTCCTTAGATTTAATTGATCAAATCAAAAACATAGAAATACCACAGTCAGCATCTTTGGTTTCGTTTGATATAGTAAACCTTTATACCAACATACCAGTAAGAGAGACTATTGAGATATTGAAGAAGAATTTAGTTACAGCAAACAAACTTACAGCAGTCCAAATAGAAGAACTCCTCAATTTAACGGAACTAGTCCTGTCACAAAATTATTTCGAGTTTGAAAAGGCATACTATAACCAGACAGAAGGGTTGGCCATGGGATCCCCACTGTCATCTATTTTGGCAGAGATTTTCTTGAATAACATCGAACAAAATCGCATACTTAAAAACAATAAGTACCATGATAAAATAATTTACTGGAAAAGATATGTGGATGACATCATATGTTTGTACAAGGGAAACACCAGGCAGATAAACATACTCAGCAACTACATAAACAGCCTACATCCCAAGTTAAAGTTCACTCAAGAAATAGAGCAGGAACAACAAATAAATTATCTAGATATAACCATCATGAAACATAACCAGCACCACAAATTTAACATTTACAGGAAACAAACTCACACCGATCAAGTTATTCATGCTGATTCAAACCACCCACATTCCACAAAACTGCAGCATTTAGATTCATGTTAAACCGCCTCCTTAAAGTACCATTGTCCAAAGAAGACAAGGATAAAGAGCTCACGACAATTAAGTATATTGCTCAGCAAAATGGATATAAACCCTCACTTATAGACAGAATATATAGCAATATTCAGTCAAAGCCCCCTAAAGAGACAGA
>NW_026543397.1:0-31199 GCF_028750875.1 Macrosteles quadrilineatus
TATTTGTATATTATCCTTCCTATAATATTATTATATATGTATTATTCATAACAAAAACATTATTAAAAAGTGTTCATTCATATATAATTATAATTATAAAAAAACTTTAAACTATGTATTTATATTATGATCAAAAAAACCTGTCAATATTTATTTGCATATTATCGTTTCTATAATATTATTATATTTGTATTATTAATTACAAAAACATTACTAAAAAGTGTTCATTCATATATAATTATTATTATAAAAAAACTTTAAACTATGTATTTATATTATGATCAAAAAAACCTGTCAATATTTATTTGCATATTATCGTTTCTATAATATTATTATATTTGTATTATTAATTACAAAAACATTACTAAAAAGTGTTCATTCATACATTATTATTATTATAAAAAACTTTAAAATATGTATTTATATTATGATAAAAAAACCTGTGAATATTTATTTGCATATTATCCTTCCTATAATATTATTATATATGTATTATTAATAACAAAAACATTATTAAAAAGTGTTCATTCATATATAATTATTATTATAAAAATATTATAAAATATGTATTTATATTATGATCAAAAACATTTTTATATATTTATTTGTATATTATCCTTCCTATAATATTATTATATATGTATTATTAATAACAAAAACATTATTAAAAAGTGTTCATTCATATATTATTATTATTATAAAATTATTATAAAATATGTATTTATATTATGATCAAAAACAATTATATATATTTATTTGTATATTATCCTTCCTATAATATTATTATATATGTATTATTCATAACAAAAACATTATTAAAAAGTGTTCATTCATATAAAATTATAATTATAAAAAAACTTTAAACTATGTATTTATATTATGATCAAAAAAACCTGTCAATATTTATTTGCATATTATCGTTTCTATAATATTATTATATTTGTATTATTAATTACAAAAACATTACTAAAAAGTGTTCATTCATATATAATTATTATAATAAAAAAACTTTAAACTATGTATTTATATTATGATCAAAAAAACCTGTCAATATTTATTTGCATATTATCGTTTCTATAATATTATTATATTTGTATTATTAATTACAAAAACATTACTAAAAAGTGTTCATTCATATATAATTATTATTATAAAAAAACTTTAAACTATGTATTTATATTATGATCAAAAAAACCTGTCAATATTTATTTGCATATTATCGTTTTTATAATATTATTATATTTGGATTATTAATTACAAAAACATTACTAAAAAGTGTTCATATATTATTATTATTATAAAAAACTTTAAAATATGTATTTATATTATGATAAAAAAACCTGTGAATATTTATTTGCATATTATCCTTCCTATAATATTATTATATATGTATTAATAATAACAAAAACATTATTAAAAAGTGTTCATTCATATATAATTATAATTATAAAAATATTATAAAATATGTATTTATATTATGATCAAAAACATTTTTATATATTTATTTGTATATTATCCTTCCTATAATATTATTATATATGTATTATTCATAACAAAAACATTATTAAAAAGTGTTCATTCATATATAAATATAATTATAAAAAAAACTTTAAACTATGTATTTATATTATGATCAAAAAAACCTGTCAATATTTATTTTCATATTATCGTTTCTGTAATATTATTATATTTGTATTATTAATTACAAAAACATTACTAAAAAGTGTTCATTCATATATAATTATTATTAAAAAAAAATTTAAAATATGTATTTATACTATGATAAAAAAAACCTGTGAATATTTATTTGCATATTATCCTTCCTATAATATTATTATATATGTATTATTAATTACAAAAACATCATTAAAAAGTGTTCATTCATATATAATTATTTTTATATAAAAATTTTAAAATATATATTTATATTATGATAAAAAAACCTGTCAATATTTAATTGCATATTATCCTTACTATAATATTAATATATATGTATTATTATTATTAAAAACATTATTAAAAAGTGTTCATTCATATATAATTATTATTATAAAAAAACTTTAAACTATGTATTTATATTATGATCAAAAAAACCTGTCAATATTTATTTGCATATTATCGTTTTTATAATATTATTATATTTGGATTATTAATTACAAAAAACATTACTAAAAAGTGTTCATATATTATTATTATTATAAAAAACTTTAAAATATGTATTTATATTATGATAAAAAAACCTGTGAATATTTATTTGCATATTATCCTTCCTATAATATTATTATATATGTATTAATAATAACAAAAACATTATTAAAAAGTGTTCATTCATATATAATTATAATTATAAAAATATTATAAAATATGTATTTATATTATGATCAAAAACATTTTTATATATTTATTTGTATATTATCCTTCCTATAATATTATTATATATGTATTATTCATAACAAAAACATTATTAAAAAGTGTTCATTCATATATAAATATAATTATAAAAAAACTTTAAACTATGTATTTATATTATGATCAAAAAAACCTGTCAATATTTATTTTCATATTATCGTTTCTGTAATATTATTATATTTGTATTATTAATTACAAAAACATTACTAAAAAGTGTTCATTCATATATAATTATTATTAAAAAAAAATTTAAAATATGTATTTATACTATGATAAAAAAAACCTGTGAATATTTATTTGCATATTATCCTTCCTATAATATTATTATATATGTATTATTAATTACAAAAACATCATTAAAAAGTGTTCATTCATATATAATTATTTTTATATAAAAATTTTAAAATATGTATTTATAATATGATAAAAAAAACCTGTCAATATTTAATTGCATATTATCCTTACTATAATATTAATATATATGTATTATTATTATTAAAATCATTATTAAAAAGTGTTCATCATATATAATTATAATTATACAAATATTATAAAATATGTATTTATATTATGATCAAAAAAATGTATATATATTTATTTGTATATTATTCTTCCTATAATATTATTATATATGTATTATTAATAACAAAAACTATTAAAAAGTGTTCATTCATATATAATTATTATTATAAAAATATTATAAAATATGTATTTATATTATGATCAAAAACATTTATATATATTTATTTGTATATTATCCTTCCTATAATATTATTATATATGTATTATTCATAACAAAAACATTATTAAAAAGTGTTCATTCATATATAATTATAATTATAACAAAACTTTAAACTATGTATTTATATTATGATCAAAAAAACCTGTCAATATTTATTTGCATATTATCGTTTCTATAATATTATTATATTTGTATTATTAATTACAAAAACATTACTAAAAAGTGTTCATTCATATATAATTATTATTATAAAAAAACTTTAAACTATGTATTTATATTATGATCAAAAAAACCTGTCAATATTTATTTGCATATTATCGTTTCTATAATATTATTATATTTGTATTATTAATTACAAAAACATTACTAAAAAGTGTTCATTCATATATAATTATTATTATAAAAAAACTTTAAACTATGTATTTATATTATGATCAAAAAAACCTGTCAATATTTATTTGCATATTATCGTTTCTATAATATTATTATATTTGGATTATTAATTACAAAAACATTACTAAAAAGTGTTCATATATTATTATTATTATAAAAAACTTTAAAATATGTATTTATATTATGATAAAAAAACCTGTGAATATTTATTTGCATATTATCCTTCCTATAATATTATTATATATGTATTATTAATAACAAAAACATTATTAAAAAGTGTTCATTCATATATAATTATTATTATAAAAATATTATAAAATATGTATTTATATTATGATCAAAAACATTTATATATATTTATTTGTATATTATCCTTCCTATAATATTATTATATATGTATTATTAATAACAAAAATATTATTCAAAAGTGTTCATTCATATATAATTATTATTATAAAAATATTATAAAATATGTATTTATATTATGATCAAAAACATTTATATATATTTATTTGTATATTATCCTTCCTATAATATTATTATATATGTATTATTAATAACAAAAACATCATTAAAAAGTGTTCATTCATATATAATTATTGTTATATAAAAATTATAAAATATGTATTTATATTATGATAAAAAAAACCTGTCAATATTTAATTGCATATTATCCTTACTATAATATTAATATATATGTATTATTATTATTAAAAACATTATTAAAAAGTGTTCATTCATATATAATTATAATTAAAAAAATATTATAAAATATGTATTTATATTATGATCAAAAACATTTTTATATATTTATTTGTATATTATCCTTCCTATAATATTATTATATATGTATTATTCATAACAAAAACATTATTATAAAGTGTTCATTCATATATAATTATAATTATAAAAAAACTTTAAACTATGTATTTATATTATGATCAAAAAAACCTGTCAATATTTATTTTCATATTATCGTTTCTATAATATTATTATATTTGTATTATTAATTACAAAAACATTACTAAAAAGTGTTCATTCATATATAATTATTATTATAAAAAACTTTTAAATATGTATTTATATTATGATAAAAAAAACTGTGAATATTTATTTGCATATTATCCTTCCTATAATATTATTATATATGTATTATTAATTACAAAAACATCATTAAAAAGTGTTCATTCATATATAATTATTATTATAAAAATATTATAAAATATGTATTTATATTATGATCAAAAACATTTATATATATTTATTTGTATATTATCCTTCCTATAATATTATTATATATGTATTATTAATAACAAAAACATCATTAAAAAGTGTTCATTCATATATAATTATTTTTTATAAAAATTATAAAATATGTATTTATATTATGATCAAAAAAACCTGTCAATATTTATTTGCATATTATCGTTTCTATAATATTATTATATTTGTATTATTAATTACAAAAACATTACTAAAAAGTGTTCATTCATATATAATTATTATTATAAAAAACTTTAAACTATGTATTTATATTATGATCAAAAAAACCTGTCAATATTTTTTTGCATATTATCGTTTCTATAATATTATTATATTTGTATTACTAATTACAAAAACATTACTAAAAAGTGTTCATTCATATATTATTATTAATATAAAAAACTTTAAAATATGTATTTATATTATGATAAAAAAACCTGTGAATATTTATTTGCATATTATCCTTCCTATAATATTATTATATATGTATTATTAATAACAAAAACATTATTAAAAAGTGTTCATTCATATATAATTATTATTATAAAAATATTATAAAATATGTATTTATATTATGATCAAAAACATTTATATATATTTATTTGTATATCATCCTTCCTATAATATTATTATATATGTATTATTTATAACAAAAACATTATTCAAAAGTGTTCATTCATATATAATTATTATTATAAAAATATTATAAAATATGTATTTATATTATGATCAAAAACATTTATATATATTTATTTGTATATTATCCTTACTATAATATTATTATATAAGTATTATTCATTAAAAAAACATTATTAAAAAGTGTTCATTTATATATAATTAATTATAAAAAAACATTAAACTATGTATTTATATTATGATCAAAAAAACCTGTCAATATTTATTTTCATATTATCGTTTCTATAATATTATTATATTTGTATTATTAATTACAAAAACATTACTAAAAAGTGTTCATTCATATATAATTATTATTATAAAAAACTTTAAAATATGTATTTATATTATGATAAAAAAAACCTGTGAATATTTATTTGCATATTATCCTTACTATAATATTAATATATATGTATTATTATTATTAAAAACATTATTAAAAAGTGTTCATTCATATATAATTATAATTATAAAAATATTATAAAATATGTATTTATATTATGATCAAAAACATTTATATATATTTATTTGTATATTATCCTTCCTATAATATTATTATATATGTATTATTCATAACAAAATCATTTAAAAAAGTGTTCATTCATATATAATTATTATTATAAAAATATTATAAAATATGTATTTATATTATGATCAAAAACATTTATATATATTTATTTGTATATTATCCTTCCTATAATATTATTATATATGTATTATTAATAACAAAAACATTATTCAAAAGTATTCATTCATATAAAATTATTATTATAAAAATATTATAAAATATGTATTTATATTATGATCAAAAACATTTATATATATTTATTTGTATATTATCCTTCCTATAATATTATTATATATGTATTATTAATAACAAAAACATTATTCAAAAGTATTCATTCATATAAAATTATTATTATAAAAATATTATAAAATATGTATTTATATTATGATCAAAAACATTTATATATATTTATTTGTATATTATCCTTCCTATAATATTATTATATATGTATTATTAATAACAAAAACATCATTAAAAAGTGTTCATTCATATATAATTATTTTTATATAAAAATTTTAAAATATGTATTTATATTATGATAAAAAAAACCTGTCAATATTTAATTGCATATTATCCTTACTATAATATTAATATATATGTATTATTATTATTAAAAACATTATTAAAAAGTGTTCATTCATATATAATTATAATTATAAAAATATTATAAAATATGTATTTATATTATGATCAAAAACATTTATATATATTTATTTGTATATTATCCTTCCTATAATATTATTATATTTGTATTATTAATTACAAAAACATTACTAAAAAGTGTTCATTCATATATAATTATAATTATAAAAAAACTTTAAACTATGTATTTATATTATGATCAAAAAAACCTGTCAATATTTATTTGCATATTATCGTTTCTATAATATTATTATATTTGGATTATTAATTACAAAAACATTACTAAAAAGTGTTCATTCATATATAATTATTATTATAAAAAAACTTTAAACTATGTATTTATATTATGATCAAAAAAACCTGTGAATATTTATTTGCATATTATCCTTTCTATAATATTATTATATATGTATTATTAATAACAAAAACATTATTAAAAAGTGTTCATTCATATATAATTATTATTATAAAAATATTATAAAATATGTATTTATATTATGATCAAAAACATTTATATATATTTATTTGTATATTATCCTTCCTATAATATTATTATATATGTATTATTAATAACAAAAATATTATTCAAAAGTGTTCATTCATATATAATTATTATTATAAAAATATTATAAAATATGTATTTATATTATGATCAAAAACATTTATATATATTTATTTGTATATTATCCTTCCTATAATATTATTATATATGTATTATTAATAACAAAAACATCATTAAAAAGTGTTCATTCATATATAATTATTGTTATATAAAAATTATAAAATATGTATTTATATTATGATAAAAAAAACCTGTCAATATTTAATTGCATATTATCCTTACTATAATATTAATATATATGTATTATTATTATTAAAAACATTATTAAAAAGTGTTCATTCATATATAATTATAATTAAAAAAATATTATAAAATATGTATTTATATTATGATCAAAAACATTTTTATATATTTATTTGTATATTATCCTTCCTATAATATTATTATATATGTTTTATTCATAACAAAAACATTATTAAAAAGTGTTCATTCATATATAATTATAATTATAAAAAAACTTTAAACTATGTATTTATATTATGATCAAAAAAACCTGTCAATATTTATTTTCATATTATCGTTTCTATAATATTATTATATTTGTATTATTAATTACAAAAACATGACTAAAAAGTGTTCATTCATATATAATTATTATTATAAAAAACTTTTAAATATGTATTTATATTATGATAAAAAAAAACTGTGAATATTTATTTGCATATTATCCTTCCTATAATATTATTATATATGTATTATTAATTACAAAAACATCATTAAAAAGTGTTCATTCATATATAATTATTATTATAAAAATATTATAAAATATGTATTTATATTATGATCAAAAACATTTATATATATTTATTTGTATATTATCCTTCCTATAATATTATTATATATGTATTATTAATAACAAAAACATCATTAAAAAGTGTTCATTCATATATAATTATTTTTATATAAAAATTATAAAATATGTATTTATATTATGATCAAAAAAACCTGTCAATATTTATTTGCATATTATCGTTTCTATAATATTATTATATTTGTATTATTAATTACAAAAACATTACTAAAAAGTGTTCATTCATATATAATTATTATTATAAAAAAACTTTAAACTATGTATTTATATTATGATCAAAAAAACCTGTCACTATTTTTTTGCATATTATCGTTTCTATAATATTATTATATTTGTATTACTAATTACAAAAACATTACTAAAAAGTGTTCATTCATAAATTATTATTATTATAAAAAAACTTTAAAATATGTATTTATATTATGATAAAAAAACCTGTGAATATTTATTTGCATATTATCCTTCCTATAATATTATTATATATGTATTATTAATAACAAAAACATTATTAAAAAGTGTTCATTCATATATAATTATTATTATAAAAATATTATAAAATATGTATTTATATTATGATCAAAAACATTTATATATATTTATTTGTATATCATCCTTCCTATAATATTATTATATATGTATTATTAATAACAAAAACATTATTCAAAAGTGTTCATTCATATATAATTATTATTATGAAAATATTATAAAATATGTATTTATATTATGATCAAAAACATTTATATATATTTATTTGTATATTATCCTTCCTATAATATTATTATATATGTATTATTAATAACAAAAACATCATTAAAAAGTGTTCATTCATATATAATTATTTTATATAAAAATTATAAAATATGTATTTATATTATGATAAAAAAACCTGTCAATATTTAATTGCATATTATCCTTACTATAATATTATTATATAAGTATTATTCATAACAAAAACATTATTAAAAAGTGTTCATTCATATATAATTATAATTATAAAAAAACATTAAACTATGTATTTATATTATGATCAAAAAAACCTGTCAATATTTATTTTCATATTATCGTTTCTATAATATTATTATATTTGTATTATTAATTACAAAAACATTACTAAAAAGTGTTCATTCATATATAATTATTATTATAAAAAACTTTAAAATATGTATTTATATTATGATAAAAAAAACCTGTGAATATTTATTTGCATATTATCCTTACTATAATATTAATATATATGTATTATTATTATTAAAAACATTATTAAAAAGTGTTCATTCATATATAATTATAATTATAAAAATATTATAAAATATGTATTTATATTATGATCAAAAACATTTATATATATTTATTTGTATATTATCCTTCCTATAATATTATTATATATGTATTATTAATAACAAAAACATTATTAAAAAGTGTTCATTCATATATAATTATAATTATAAAAAAACTTTAAACTATGTATTTATATTATGATCTTTTTAGTAATGTTTTTGTAATTAATAATACAAATATAATAATATTATAGGAAGGATAATATACAAATAAATATATATAAATGTTTTTGATCATAATATAAATACATATTTTATAATATTTTTATAATTATAATTATATATGAATGAACACTTTTTAATAATGTTTATAATAATAATAATACATATATATTAATATTATAGTAAGGATAATATGCAATTAAATATTGACAGGTTTTTTTTATCATAATATAAATACATATTTTAAAATTTTTATATAAAAATAATTATATATGAATGAACACTTTTTAATGATGTTTTTGTTATTAATAATACATATATAATAATATTATAGGAAGGATAATATACAAATAAATATATATAAATGTTTTTGATCATAATATAAATACATATTTTATAATATTTTTATAATAATAATTTTATATGAATGAATACTTTTGAATAATGTTTTTGTTATTAATAATACATATATAATAATATTATAGGAAGGATAATATACAAATAAATATATATAAATGTTTTTGATCATAATATAAATACATATTTTATAATATTTTTATAATAATAATTTTATATGAATGAATACTTTTGAATAATGTTTTTGTTATTAATAATACATATATAATAATATTATAGGAAGGATAATATACAAATAAATATATATAAATGTTTTTGATCATAATATAAATACATATTTTATAATATTTTTATAATAATAATTATATATGAATGAACACTTTTTAATAATGTTTTTAATAATAATAATACATATATATTAATATTATAGTAAGGATAATATGCAAATAAATATTCACAGGTTTCATTCATATATAATTATAATTATAAAAAAACTTTAAACTATGTATTTATATTATGATCAAAAAAACCTGTCAATATTTATTTTCATATTATCGTTTCTATAATATTATTATATTTGTATTATTAATTACAAAAACATTACTAAAAAGTGTTCATTCATATATAATTATTATTATAAAAAACTTTAAAATATGTATTTATATTATGATAAAAAAACCTGTGAATATTTATTTGCATATTATCCTTCCTATAATATTATTATATATGTATTATTAATTACAAAAACATCATTAAAAATTGTTCATTCATATATAATTATTTTTATATAAAAATTTTAAAATATGTATTTATAATATGAAAAAAAAAACCTGTCAATATTTAATTGCATATTATCCTTACTATAATATTAATATATATGTATTATTATTATTAAAATCATTATTAAAAAGTGTTCATCATATATAATTATAATTATAAAAATATTATAAAATATGTATTTATATTATGATCAAAAACATTTATATATATTTATTTGTATATTATCCTTCCTATAATATTATTATATATGTATTATTAATAACAAAAACATTATTAAAAAGTGTTCATTCATATATAATTATTATTATAAAAATATTATAAAATATGTATTTATATTATAATCAAAAACATTTATATATATTTATTTGTATATTATCCTTCCTATAATATTATTATATATGTATTATTCATAACAAAAACATTATTAAAAAGTGTTCATTCATATATAATTATAATTATAAAAAAACTTTAAGCTATGTATTTATATTATGATCAAAAAAACCTGTCAATATTTATTTGCATATTATCGTTTCTATAATATTATTATATTTGTATTATTAATTACAAAAACATTACTAAAAAGTGTTCATTCATATATAATTATTATTATAAAAAAACTTTAAACTATGTATTTATATTATGATCAAAAAAACCTGTCAATATTTATTTGCATATTATCGTTGCTATAATATTATTATATTTGTATTATTAATTACAAAAACATTACTAAAAAGTGTTCATTCATATATTATTATTATTATAAAAAACTTTAAAATATGTATTTATATTATGATAAAAAAAACCTGTGAATATTTATTTGCATATTATCCTTCCTATAATATTATTATATATGTATTATTAATAACAAAAACATTATTAAAAAGTGTTCATTCATATATAATTATTATTATAAAAATATTATAAAATATGTATTTATATTATGATCAAAAACATTTATATATATTTATTTGTATATTATCCTTCCTAAAATATTATTATATATGTATTATTAATAACAAAAACATTATTAAAAAGTGTTCATTCATATATTATTATTATTATAAAATTATTATAAAATATGTATTTATATTATGATCAAAAACATTCATATATATTTATTTGTATATTATCCTTCCTATAATATTATTATATATGTATTATTCATAACAAAAACATTATTAAAAAGTGTTTATTCATATATAATTATAATTATAAAAAAACTTTAAACTATGTATTTATATTATGATCAAAAAAACCTGTCAATATTTATTTGCATATTATCGTTTCTATAATATTATTATATTTGTATTATTAATTACAAAAACATTACTAAAAAGTGTTCATTCATATATAATTATTATTATAAAAAAACTTTAAACTATGTATTTATATTATGATCAAAAAAACCTGTCAATATTTATTTGCATATTATCGTTTCTATAATATTATTATATTTGTATTATTAATTACAAAAACATTACTAAAAAGTGTTCATTCATATATAATTATTATTATAAAAAAACTTTAAACTATGTATTTATATTATGATCAAAAAAACCTGTCAATATTTATTTGCATATTATCGTTTCTATAATATTATTATATTTGGATTATTAATTACAAAAACATTACTAAAAAGTGTTCATATATTATTATTATTATAAAAAACTTTAATATATGTATTTATATTATGATAAAAAAAACCTGTCAATATTTAATTGCATATTATCCTTACTATAATATTATTATATATGTATTATTCATAACAAAAACATTATTAAAAAGTGTTCATTCATATATAATTATAATTATAAAAAAACTTTAAACTATGTATTTATATTATGATCAAAAAAACCTGTCAATATTTATTTTCATATTATCGTTTCTAT
The DNA here is from genome assembly GCF_028750875.1 of Macrosteles quadrilineatus. Taxonomy (NCBI): domain Eukaryota; kingdom Metazoa; phylum Arthropoda; class Insecta; order Hemiptera; family Cicadellidae; genus Macrosteles; species Macrosteles quadrilineatus. The sequence goes on from NW_026543397.1 coordinate 12,651, forward strand.
AATATTATTATATTTGTATTATTAATTACAAAAACATTACTAAAAAGTGTTCATTCATATATAATTATTATTATAAAAAACTTTAAAATATGTATTTATATTATGATAAAAAAAACCTGTGAATATTTATTTGCATATTATCCTTCCTATAATATTATTATATATGTATTATTAATTACAAAAACATCATTAAAAAGTATTCATTCATATAAAATTATTTTTATATAAAAATTTTAAAATATGTATTTATATTATGATAAAAAAAACCTGTCAATATTTAATTGCATATTATCCTTACTATAATTTTAATATATATGTATTATTATTATTAAAAACATTATTAAAAAGTGTTCATTCATATATAATTATAATTATAAAAATATTACAAAATATGTATTTATATTATGATCAAAAACATTTATATATATTTATTTGTATATTATCCTTCCTATAATATTATTATATATGTATTATTCATAACAAAAACATTATTAAAAAGTGTTCATTCATATATAATTATAATTATAAAAAAACTTTAAACTATGTATTTATATTATGATCAAAAAAACCTGTCAATATTTATTTTCATATTATCGTTTCTATAATAATATTATATTTGTATTATTAATTACAAAAACATTACTAAAAAGTGTTCATTCATATATAATTATTATTATAAAAAACTTTAAAATATGTATTTATATTATGATAAAAAAAACCTGTGAATATTTATTTGCATATTATCCTTCCTATAATATTATTATATATGTATTATTAATTACAAAAACATCATTAAAAAGTGTTCATTCATATATAATTATTTTTATATAAAAATTTTAAAATATGTATTTATAATATGATAAAAAAAACCTGTCAATATTTAATTGCATATTATCCTTACTATAATATTAATATATATGTATTATTATTATTAAAATCATTATTAAAAAGTGTTCATTCATATATAATTATAATTATAAAAATATTATAAAATATGTATTTATATTATGATCAAAAACATTTATATATATTTATTTGTATATTATCCTTCCTATAATATTATTATATATGTATTATTAATAACAAAAACATTATTAAAAAGTGTTCATTCATATATAATTATTATTATAAAAATATTATAAAATATGTATTTATATTATGATCAAAAACATTTATATATATTTATTTGTATATTATCCTTCCTATAATATTATTATATATGTATTATTCATAACAAAAACATTATTAAAAAGTGTTCATTCATATATAATTATAATTATAAAAAAACTTTAAACTATGTATTTATATTATGATCAAAAAAACCTGTCAATATTTATTTGCATATTATCGTTTCTATAATATTATTATATTTGTATTATTAATTACAAAAACATTACTAAAAAGATTTCATTCATATATAATTATTATTATAAAAAAACTTTAAACTATGTATTTATATTATGATCAAAAAAACCTGTCAATATTTATTTGCATATTATCGTTTCTATAATATTATTATATTTGTATTATTAATTACAAAAACATTACTAAAAAGTGTTCATTCATATATAATTATTATTATAAAAATATTATAAAATATGTATTTATATTATGATCAAAAACATTTATATATATTTATTTGTATATTATCCTTCCTATAATATTATTATATATGTATTATTAATAACAAAAACATTATTCAAAAGTGTTCATTCATATAAAATTATTATTAAAAAAATATTATAAAATATGTATTTATATTATGATCAAAAACATTTAAATATATTTATTTGTATATTATCCTTCCTATAATATTATTATATATGTATTATTAATAACAAAAACATCATTAAAAAGTGTTCATTCATATATAATTATTTTTATATAAAAATTTTAAAATATATATTTATATTATGATAAAAAAACCTGTCAATATTTAATTGCATATTATCCTTACTATAATATTAATATATATGTATTATTATTATTAAAAACATTATTAAAAAGTGTTCATTCATATATAATTATAATTATAAAAATATTATAAAATATGTATTTATATTATGATCAAAAACATTTATATATATTTATTTGTATATTATCCTTCCTATAATATTATTATATATGTATTATTCATAACAAAAACATTATTAAAAAGTGTTCATTCATATATAATTATAATTATAAAAAAACTTTAAACTATGTATTTATATTATGATCAAAAAAACCTGTCAATATTTATTTTCATATTATCGTTTCTATAATATTATTATATTTGTATTATTAATTACAAAAACGTTACTAAAAAGTGTTCATTCATATATAATTATTATTATAAAAAACTTTAAAATATGTATTTATATTATGATAAAAAAAACCTGTCAATATTTATTTTCATATTATCGTTTCTATAATATTATTATATTTGTATTATTAATTACAAAAACATTACTAAAAAGTGTTCATTCATATATAATTATTATTATAAAAAAACTTTAAACTATGTATTTATATTATGATCAAAAAAACCTGTCAATATTTATTTGCATATTATCGTTTCTATAATATTATTATATTTGTATTATTAATTACAAAAACATTACTAAAAAGTGTTCATTCATATATTATTATTATTATAAAAAACTTTAAAATATGTATTTATATTATGATAAAAAAACCTGTGAATATTTATTTGCATATTATCCTTCCTATAATATTATTATATATGTATTATTAATAACAAAAACATTATTAAAAAGTGTTCATTCATATATAATTATTATTATAAAAATATTATAAAATATGTATTTATATTATGATCAAAAACATTTATATATATTTATTTGTATATTATCCTTCCTAAAATATTATTATATATGTATTATTAATAACAAAAACATTATTCAAAAGTGTTCATTCATATATAATTATTATTATAAAAATATTATAAAATATGTATTTATATTATGATCAAAAACATTTATATATATTTATTTGTATATTATCCTTCCTATAATATAATTATATATGTATTATTCATAACAAAAACATCATTAAAAAGTGTTCATTCATATATAATTATTTTTATATAAAAATTATAAAATATGTATTTATATTATGATAAAAAAAACCTGTCAATATTTAATTGCATATTATCCTTACTATAATATTAATATATATGTATTATTATTATTAAAAACATTATTAAAAAGTGGTCATTCATATATAATTATAATTATAAAAATATTATAAAATATGTATTTATATTATGATCAAAAACATTTTTATATATTTATTTGTATATTATCCTTCCTATAATATTATTATATATGTATTATTCATAACAAAAACATTATTAAAAAGTGTTCATTCATATATAATTATAATTATAAAAAAACTTTAAACTATGTATTTATATTATGATCAAAAAAACCTGTCAATATTTATTTGCATATTATTGTTTCTTTAATATTATTATATTTGTATTATTAATTACAAAAACATTACTAAAAAGTGTTCATTCATATATAATTATTATTATAAAAAGATTTAAAATATGTATTTATATTATGATAAAAAAACCTGTCAATATTTAATTGCATATTATCCTTCCTATAATATTAATATATATGTATTATTATTATTAAAAACATTATTAAAAAGTGTTCATTCATTTATAATTATAATTATAAAAAATATTATAAAATATGTATTTGTATATTATCCTTCCTATAATATTATTATATATGTATTATTAATAACAAAAACATTATTAAAAAGTGTTCATTCATATATAATTATAATTATAAAAATATTATAAAATATGTATTTATATTATGATCAAAAACATTTATATATATTTATTTGTATATTATCCTTCCTATAATATCATTATATATGTATTATTAATAACAAAAACATTATTAAAAAGTGTTCATTCATATATAATTATTATTATAAAAATATTATAAAATATGTATTTATATTATGATCAAAAACATTTATATATATTTATTTGTATATTATCCTTCCTATAATATTATTATATATTTATTATTCATAACAAAAACATTATTAAAAAGTGTTCATTCATATATAATTATTATTATAAAAATATTATAAAATATGTATTTATATTATGATCAAAAACATTTATATATATTTATTTGTATATTATCCTTCCTATAATATTATTATATATGTATTATTCATAACAAAAACATTATTAAAAAGTGTTCATTCATATATAATTATAATTATAAAAAAACTTTTAACTATGTATTTATATTATGATCAAAAAAACCTGTCAATATTTATTTGCATATTATCGTTTCTATAATATTATTATATTTGTATTATTAATTACAAAAACATTACTAAAAAGTGTTCATTCATATATAATTATTATTATAAAAAAACTTTAAACTATGTATTTATATTATGATCAAAAAAACCTGTCAATATTTATTTCCATATTATCGTTTCTATAATATTATTATGTTTGGATTATTAATTACAAAAACATTACTAAAAAGTGTTCATTCATATATTATTATTATTATAAAAAACTTTAAAATATGTATTTATATTATGATAAAAAAACCTGTGAATATTTATTTGCATATTATTCTTCCTATAATATTATTATATATGTATTATTAATAACAAAAACATTATTAAAAAGTGTTCATTCATATATAATTATTATTATAAAAATATTATAAAATATGTATTTATATTATGATCAAAAACATTTATATATATTTATTTGTATATTATCCTTCCTATAATATTATTATATATATATTATTAATAACAAAAACATTATTCAAAAGTGTTCATTCATATATAATTATTATTATAAAAATATTATAAAATATGTATTTATATTATGATCAAAAACATTTATATATATTTATTTGTATATTATCCTTCCTATAATATTATTATATATGTATTATTAATAACAAAAACATCATTAAAAAGTGTTCATTGATATATAATTATTTTTATATAAAAATTATAAAATATGTATTTATATTATAATAAAAAAAACCTGTCAATATTTAATTGCTTATTATCCTTACTATAATATTAATATATATGTATTATTATTATTAAAAACATTATTAAAAAGTGTTCATTCATATATAATTATAATTATAAAAATATTATAAAATATGTATTTATATTATGATCAAAAACATTTTTATATATTTATTTGTATATTATCCTTCCTAAAATATTATTATATATGTATTATTCATAACAAAAACATTATTAAAAAGTGTTCATTCATATATAAATATAATTATAAAAAAACTTTAAACTATGTATTTATATTATGATCAAAAAAACCTGTCAATATTTATTTTCATATTATCGTTTCTGTAATATTATTAAATTTGTATTATTAATTACAAAAACATTACTAAAAAGTGTTCATTCATATATAATTATTATTAAAAAAAAATTTAAAATATGTATTTATACTATGATAAAAAAAACCTGTGAATATTTATTTGCATATTATCCTTCCTATAATATTATTATATATGTATTATTAATTACAAAAACATCATTAAAAAGTGTTCATTCATATATAATTATTTTTATATAAAAATTTTAAAATATGTATTTATAATATGATAAAAAAAACCTGTCAATATTTAATTGCATATTATCCTTACTATAATATTAATATATATGTATTATTATTATTAAAATCATTATTAAAAAGTGTTCATCATATATAATTATAATTATACAAATATTATAAAATATGTATTTATATTATGATCAAAAACATTTATATATATTTATTTGTATATTATTCTTCCTATAATATTATTATATATGTATTATTAATAACAAAAACTATTAAAAAGTGTTCATTCATATATAATTATTATTATAAAAATATTATAAAATATGTATTTATATTATGATCAAAAACATTTATATATATTTACTTGTATATTATCCTTCCTATAATATTATTATATATGTATTATTCATAACAAAAACATTATTAAAAAGTGTTCATTCATATATAATTATAATTATAAAAAAACTTTAAACTATGTATTTATATTATGATCAAAAAAACCTGTCAATATTTATTTGCATATTATCGTTTCTATAATATTATTATATTTGTATTATTAATTACAAAAACATTACTAAAAAGTGTTCATTCATATATAATTATTATTATAAAAAAACTTTAAACTATGTATTTATATTATGATCAAAAAAACCTGTCAATATTTATTTGCATATTATCGTTTCTATAATATTATTATATTTGTATTATTAATTACAAAAACATTACTAAAAAGTGTTCATTCATACATTATTATTATTATAAAAAACTTTAAAATATGTATTTATATTATGATAAAAAAACCTGTGAATATTTATTTGCATATTATCCTTCCTATAATATTATTATATATGTATTATTAATAACAAAAACATTATTAAAAAGTGTTCATTCATATATAATTATTATTATAAAAATATTATAAAATATGTATTTATATTATGATCAAAAACATTTTTATATATTTATTTGTATATTATCCTTCCTATAATATTATTATATATGTATTATTAATAACAAAAACATTATTAAAAAGTGTTTATTCATATATTATTATTATTATAAAATTATTATAAAATATGTATTTATATTATGATCAAAAACATTTATATATATTTATTTGTATATTATCCTTCCTATAATATTATTATATATGTATTATTCATAACAAAAACATTATTAAAAAGTGTTCATTCATATAAAATTATAATTATAAAAAAACTTTAAACTATGTATTTATATTATGATCAAAAAAACCTGTCAATATTTATTTGCATATTATCGTTTCTATAATATTATTATATTTGTATTATTAATTACAAAAACATTACTAAAAAGTGTTCATTCATATATAATTATTATTATAAAAAAACTTTAAACTATGTATTTATATTATGATCAAAAAAACCTGTCAAATATTTATTTGCATATTATCGTTTCTATAATATTATTATATTTGTATTATTAATTACAAAAACATTACTAAAAAGTGTTCATTCATATATAATTATTATTATAAAAAAACTTTAAACTATGTATTTATATTATGATCAAAAAAACCTGTCTATATTTATTTGCATATTATCGTTTCTATAATATTATTATATTTGGATTATTAATTACAAAAACATTACTAAAAAGTGTTCATATATTATTATTATTATAAAAATATTATAAAATATGTATTTATATTATGATAAAAAAAACTGTCAATATTTAATTGCATATTATCCTTACTATAATATTAATATATTTGTATTATTATTATTAAAAACATTATTAAAAAGTGTTCATTCATATATAATTATAATTATAAAAATATTATAAAATATGTATTTATATTATGATCAAAAACATTTATATATATTTATTTGTATATTATCCTTCCTATAATATTATTATATATGTATTATTAATAACAAAAACAATATTAAAAAGTGTTCATTCATATATAATTATAATTATAAAAAAACTTTAAACTATGTATTTATATTATGATCAAAAAAACCTGTCAATATTTATTTGCATATTATCGTTTCTATAATATTATTATATTTGTATTATTAATTACAAAAACATTACTAAAAAGTGTTCATTCATATATAATTATTATTATAAAAAAACTTTAAACTATGTATTTATATTATGATCAAAAAAACCTGTGAATATTTATTTGCATATTATCCTTTCTATAATATTATTATATATGTATTATTAATAACAAAAACATTATTAAAAAGTGTTCATTCATATATAATTATTATTATAAAAATATTATAAAATATGTATTTATATTATGATCAAAAACATTTATATATATTTATTTGTATATTATCCTTCCTATAATATTATTATATATGTATTATTAATAACAAAAACATTATTCAAAAGTGTTCATTCATATATAATTATTATTATAAAAATATTATAAAATATGTATTTATATTATGATCAAAAACATTTATATATATTTATTTGTATATTATCCTTCCTATAATATTATTATATATGTATTATTAATAACAAAAACATCATTAAAATGTGTTCATTCATATATAATTATTTTTATATAAAAATTATAAAATATGTATTTATATTATGATAAAAAAAAACTTGTCAATATTTAATTGCATATTATCCTTACTATAATATTAATATATATGTATTATTATTATTAAAAACATTATTAAAAAGTGTTCATTCATATATAATTATAATTATAAAAATATTATAAAATATGTATTTATATTATGATCAAAAACATTTTTATATATTTATTTGTATATTATCCTTCCTATAATATTATTATATGTATTATTCATAACAAAAACATTATTAAAAAGTGTTCATTCATATATAATTATAATTATAAAAAAACTTTAAACTATGTATTTATATTATGATCAAAAAAACCTGTCAATATTTATTTTCATATTATCGTTTCTATAATATTATTATATTTGTATTATTAATTACAAAAACATTACTAAAAAGTGTTCATTCATATATAATTATTATTATAAAAAACTTTAAAATATGTATTTATATTATGATAAAAAAAACCTGTGAATATTTATTTGCATATTATCCTTCCTATAATATTATTATAAATGTATTATTAATTACAAAAACATCATTAAAAATTGTTCATTCATATATAATTATTTTTATATAAAAATTTTAAAATATGTATTTATAATATGATAAAAAAACCTGTCAATATTTAATTGCATATTATCCTTACTATAATATTAATATATATGTATTATTATTATTAAAATCATTATTAAAAAGTGTTCATCATATATAATTATAATTATAAAAATATTATAAAATATGTATTTATATTATGATCAAAAACATTTATATATATTTATTTGTATATTATCCTTCCTATAATATTATTATATATGTATCATTAATAACAAAAACATTATTAAAAAGTGTTCATTCATATATAATTATTATTATAAAAATATTATAAAATATGTATTTATATTATAATCAAAAACATTTATATATATTTATTTGTATATTATCCTTCCTATAATATTATTATATATGTATTATTCATAACAAAAACATTATTAAAAAGTGTTCATTCATATATAATTATAATAATAAAAAAACTTTAAACTATGTATTTATATTATGATCAAAAAAACCTGTCAATATTTATTTGAATATTATCGTTTCTATAATATTACTATATTTGTATTATTAATTACAAAAAAATTACTAAAAAGTGTTCATTCATATATAATTATTATTATAAAAAAACTTTAAACTATGTATTTATATTATGATAAAAAAACCTGTGAATATTTATTTGCATATTATCCTTCCTATAATATTATTATATATGTATTATTAATAACAAAAACATTATTAAAAAGTGTTCATTCATATATTATTATTATTATAAAATTATTATAAAATATGTATTTATATTATGATCAAAAACATTTATATATATTTATTTGTATATTATCCTTCCTATAATATTATTATATATATATTATTCATAACAAAAACATTATTAAAAAGTGTTCATTCATATATAATTATAATTATAAAAAAACTTTAAACTATGTATTTATATTATGATCAAAAAAACCTGTCAATATTTATTTGCATATTATCGTTTCTATAATATTATTATATTTGTATTATTAATTACAAAAACATTACTAAAAAGTGTTCATTCATATATAATTATTATTATAAAAAAACTTTAAACTATGTATTTATATTATGATCAAAAAAACCTGTCAATATTTATTTGCATATTATCGTTTCTATAATATTATTATATTTGTATTATTAATTACAAAAACATTACTAAAAAGTGTTCATTCATATATAATTATTATTATAAAAAAACTTTAAACTATGTATTTATATTATGATCAAAAAAACCTGTCAATATTTATTTGCATATTATCGTTTCTATAATATTATTATATTTGGATTATTAATTACAAAAACATTACTAAAAAGTGTTCATATATTATTATTATTATAAAAAACTTTAAAATATGTATTTATATTATGATAAAAAAAACCTGTCAATATTTACTTGCATATTATCCTTACTATAATATTATTATATATGTATTATTCATAACAAAAACATTATTAAAAAGTGTTCATTCATATATAATTATAATTATAAAAAAACTTTAAACTATGTATTTATATTATGATCAAAAAAACCTGTCAATATTTATTTTCATATTATCGTTTCTATAATATTATTATATTTGTATTATTAATTACAAAAACATTACTAAAAAGTGTTCATTCATATATAATTATTATTATAAAAAACTTTAAAATATGTATTTATATTATGATAAAAAAAACCTGTGAATATTTATTTGCATATTATCCTTCCTATAATATTATTATATATGTATTATTAATTACAAAAACATCATTAAAAAGTGTTCATTCATATAAAATTATTTTTATATAAAAATTTTAAAATATGTATTTATATTATGATAAAAAAAACCTGTCAATATTTAATTGCATATTATCCTTACTATAATTTTAATATATATGTATTATTATTATTAAAAACATTATTAAAAAGTGTTCATTCATATATAATTATAATTATAAAAATATTATAAAATATGTATTTATATTATGATCAAAAACATTTATATATATTTATTTGTATATTATCCTTCCTATAATATTATTATATATGTATTATTCATAACAAAAACATTATTAAAAAGTGTTCATTCATATATAATTATAATTATAAAAAAACTTTAAACTATGTATTTATATTATGATCAAAAAAACCTGTCAATATTTATTTTCATATTATCGTTTCTATAATAATATTATATTTGTATTATTAATTACAAAAACATTACTAAAAAGTGTTCATTCATATATAATTATTATTATAAAAAAACTTTAAACTATGTATTTATATTATGATCAAAAAAACCTGTGAATATTTATTTGCATATTATCCTTTCTATAATATTATTATATATGTATTATTAATAACAAAAACATTATTAAAAAGTGTTCATTCATATATAATTATTATTATAAAAAAACTTTAAACTATGTATTTATATTATGATCAAAAAAACCTGTCAATATTTATTTGCATATTATCGTTTCTATAATATTATTATATTTGTATTATTAATTACAAAAACATTACTAAAAAGTGTTCATTCATATATAATTATTATTATAAAAAAAACTTTAAAATATGTATTTATATTATGATCAAAAAAACCTGTCAATATTTATTTGCATATTATCGTTTCTATAATATTATTATATTTGTATTATTAATTACAAAAACATTACTAAAAAGTGTTCATTCATACATTATTATTATTATAAAAAACTTTAAAATATGTATTTATATTATGATAAAAAAACCTGTGAATATTTATTTGCATATTATCCTTCCTATAATATCATTATATATGTATTATTAATAACAAAAACATTATTAAAAAGTGTTCATTCATATATAATTATTATTATAAAAATATTATAAAATATGTATTTATATTATGATCAAAAACATTTTTATATATTTATTTGTATATTATCCTTCCTATAATATTATTATATATGTATTATTAATAACAAAAACATTATTAAAAAGTGTTTATTCATATATTATTATTATTATAAAATTATTATAAAATATGTATTTATATTATGATCAAAAACATTTATATATATTTATTTGTATATTATCCTTCCTATAATATTATTATATATGTATTATTCATAACAAAAACATTATTAAAAAGTGTTCATTCATATAAAATTATAATTATAAAAAAACTTTAAACTATGTATTTATATTATGATCAAAAAAACCTGTCAATATTTATTTGCATATTATCGTTTCTATAATATTATTATATTTGTATTATTAATTACAAAAACATTACTAAAAAGTGTTCATTCATATATAATTATTATTATAAAAAAACTTTAAACTATGTATTTATATTATGATCAAAAAAACCTGTCAAATATTTATTTGCATATTATCGTTTCTATAATATTATTATATTTGTATTATTAATTACAAAAACATTACTAAAAAGTGTTCATTCATATATAATTATTATTATAAAAAAACTTTAAACTATGTATTTATATTATGATCAAAAAAACCTGTCTATATTTATTTGCATATTATCGTTTCTATAATATTATTATATTTGGATTATTAATTACAAAAACATTACTAAAAAGTGTTCATATATTATTATTATTATAAAAATATTATAAAATATGTATTTATATTATGAAAAAAAAACCTGTCAATATTTAATTGCATATTATCCTTACTATAATATTAATATATATGTATTATTATTATTAAAAACATTATTAAAAAGTGTTCATTCATATATAATTATAATTATAAAAATATTATAAAATATGTATTTATATTATGATCAAAAACATTTATATATATTTATTTGTATATTATCCTTCCTATAATATTATTATATATGTATTATTAATAACAAAAACATTATTAAAAAGTGTTCATTCATATATAATTATAATTATAAAAAAACTTTAAACTATGTATTTATATTATGATCAAAAAAACCTGTCAATATTTATTTGCATATTATCGTTTCTATAATATTATTATATTTGTATTATTAATTACAAAAACATTACTAAAAAGTGTTCATTCATATATAATTATTATTATAAAAAAACTTTAAACTATGTATTTATATTATGATCATAAAAACCTGTGAATATTTATTTGCATATTATCCTTTCTATAATATTATTATATATGTATTATTAATAACAAAAACATTATTAAAAAGTGTTCATTCATATATAATTATTATTATAAAAATATTATAAAATATGTATTTATATTATGATCAAAAACATTTATATATATTTATTTGTATATTATCCTTCCTATAATATTATTATATATGTATTATTAATAACAAAAACATTATTCAAAAGTGTTCATTCATATATAATTATTATTATAAAAATATTATAAAATATGTATTTATATTATGATCAAAAACATTTATATATATTTATTTGTATATTATCCTTCCTATAATATTATTATATATGTATTATTAATAACAAAAACATCATTAAAATGTGTTCATTCATATATAATTATTTTTATATAAAAATTATAAAATATGTATTTATATTATGATAAAAAAAAACTTGTCAATATTTAATTGCATATTATCCTTACTATAATATTAATATATATGTATTATTATTATTAAAACATTATTAAAAAGTGTTCATTCATATATAATTATAATTATAAAAATATTATAAAATATGTATTTATATTATGATCAAAAACATTTTTATATATTTATTTGTATATTATCCTTCCTATAATATTATTATATATGTATTATTCATAACAAAAACATTATTAAAAAGTGTTCATTCATATATAATTATAATTATAAAAAAACTTTAAACTATGTATTTATATTATGATCAAAAAAACCTGTCAATATTTATTTTCATATTATCGTTTCTATAATATTATTATATTTGTATTATTAATTACAAAAACATTACTAAAAAGTGTTCATTCATATATAATTATTATTATAAAAAACTTTAAAATATGTATTTATATTATGATAAAAAAAACCTGTGAATATTTATTTGCATATTATCCTTCCTATAATATTATTATATATGTATTATTAATTACAAAAACATCATTAAAAATTGTTCATTCATATATAATTATTTTTATATAAAAATTTTAAAATATGTATTTATAATATGATAAAAAAAACCTGTCAATATTTAATTGCATATTATCCTTACTATAATATTAATATATATGTATTATTATTATTAAAATCATTATTAAAAAGTGTTCATCATATATAATTATAATTATAAAAATATTATAAAATATGTATTTATATTATGATCAAAAACATTTATATATATTTATTTGTATATTATCCTTCCTATAATATTATTATATATGTATTATTAATAACAAAAACATTATTAAAAAGTGTTCATTCATATATAATTATAATTATAAAAAAACTTTAAACTATGTATTTATATTATGATCAAAAAAACCTGTCAATATTTATTTGAATATTATCGTTTCTATAATATTACTATATTTGTATTATTAATTACAAAAACATTACTAAAAGTGTTCATTCATATATAATTATTATTATAAAAAAACTTTAAACTATGTATTTATATTATGATAAAAAAACCTGTGAATATTTATTTGCATATTATCCTTCCTATAATATTATTATATATGTATTATTAATAACAAAAACATTATTAAAAAGTGTTCATTCATATATTATTATTATTATAAAATTATTATAAAATATGTATTTATATTATGATCAAAAACATTTATATATATTTATTTGTATATTATCCTTCCTATAATATTATTATATATGTATTATTCATAACAAAAACATTATTAAAAAGTGTTCATTCATATATAATTATAATTATAAAAAAACTTTAAACTATGTATTTATATTATGATCAAAAACATTTATATATATTTATTTGTATATTATCCTTCCTATAATATTATTCTATATGTATTATTAATAACAAAAACATTACTAAAAAGTGTTCATTCATATATAATTATTATTATAAAAAACTTTAAAATATGTATTTATATTATGATAAAAAAAAACCTGTGAATATTTATTTGCATATTATCCTTCCTATAATATTATTATATATGTATTATTAATTACAAAAACATCATTAAAAAGTGTTCATTCATATAAAATTATTTTTATATAAAAATTTTAAAATATGTATTTATATTATGATAAAAAAAACCTGTCAATATTTAATTGCATATTATCCTTACTATAATTTTAATATATATGTATTATTATTATTAAAAACATTATTAAAAAGTGTTCATTCATATATAATTATAATTAAAAAAATATTATAAAATATGTAAAAGTTAAAATTCCAAGTTTCTTGAATAATGGCTTACAATGTGTTTCACTGTCAACATTGAATATTGCCCTAACAGCTTTCTTTTGCAACAGTTTCAGCTTTTTAATACTACCAGAATGGCCCCACACAACAATACTATAAGACAAATGACTTTGAATGTGAGCAAAATAAATGGATATCAACACATCTATACTAACAAAAGGTCTAAGTTTTCTAATCATAAATGTACCCTTGGCAACTTTTTTACAAATCATATCACTCTGAGAATCCCACTTAATGTTAGGCTGTACTAATACTCCCAAAAACTTAACACTATCTGAACAGGTACTTGATAAACTAAATTCAATATTCTGTGTTTTGCTACTGTTTATACACAATGAATTGGCAGCAGTCCAGTCCTCGATTACAGAGTTAGTAGTATGTAGAAGACTCTATGAAGAGAAACCCTCATACATGCGTGCCAAGTTTTTTAACGTCCTTCCCGTCCACTTGAAGTCTCTTCAACCCAGAAAACTGAAGAAAGAACTAAAGTGCTGGCTGTTACATAGACCATTTTATAGTCTGAATGAGTATTTGTCTTGGCAAGAACTTGAATAAATCATCACTGCAAGAACTCCGATAAGCTATTTTTTATTCTTAAAAAATAACAATTTGTTTTGACTTTTATATAGCAATTGCACAATTCTGTATTGACGCCCTTTCAATCTTAAAGATTGTAAATAAAGTATTCTTGTATCTTGTATCTTGTATCTCTAGCACCTGCCCAGAACCGTCAGGAATACACTTTAATATTATTCCTGACTAATATAAATCCTAACTACCGTCAGGCTTCTAACTCTCGCAATAAAACCAGATATTAATATTATCAAACTAATAATATCAAGTCGTCCACTCACCACAAGTGGGTCAGTACCCAACTTACACCAACACTCGGCGCGATCACACCACCAGCATACTCCGACACCACTGTCACGTACACCACTGGACGTCTCACTAGACACACGCTCGCTCTTCACTGCACGGGATCCACGACTCGAATGTCTCTGTCCTAGGCTATCATGAAGATCTAGGATATCCCAGGCTTATCGGCACTGATAAGCAGGGTCAAAGGGCGCTCGCTAGCCTCGCTGCCGCCGCTCACTCACCTCATCAATCGGTGCGCGGCCAAATAGAAAATAATTACCCCCCTAGGAAAAATAACTCGTTACACTTTTAGCGGCAGTAGTGTTACAGTTGACTTTGATTTTAGCGTATTGTGGTGTAATTCTCTTCTTGATGCATTCTTTGTTTGAAGTAAATATCTGCAATCTTCATGGAAATCTTGATTCTTGTATCCCTATATTTTGCTGCTAATTTTGCTTGACTAGCTTCACTAAATAACTTCTTGATCAGCATTGTACGTGTTATTAAATTTACGGAAAGTAAATAAAAGAAACGTCTTATAACACTTAAAACATATATTTACGCTTATACTGTTACTCACAAGACGGTAAATATACAAAAAAGGTGGTAAGTAGTGATCGATTTCGATTGGACACTCCAATCATCATCAGACCCAATAGGCGAATGACAAGAATCTTGAATGGCGTCCCTACTTATACCCTATTGGCTACCGGAAGCACCGGCCAATACATTTTTATAAGTGCAACTGGAATCAAAATGTATTTGTTCATTAATCAACTTATTTCTATCTTTACATTTTTCCTTATAAATATACAATTCTTCCCAAGCATTCATTACATATCCTTTCTTACAATTCTTTAAAATATCTAGACTATCCTCCATTTTTCCTAGTGAGTGCCCATTTTGTAACAGGTGTTGTGCGACATTTGATCTTTCCGGTTTGTTGTTCCTCCATGCAGATATGTGGTTTTTGAAGCGATAACGAAGTTCACAGTCTGTCCAATGTAGAAGCTATCACAATCGTCACAATTGATTTTATATATGCCTGAAGTGTCGAATTTGTTACAATCTTCTATTTTTGGATGCAGTATTTTCTAAAGCAGATCTAAAGGCTGCGGTCTTGTGGATTGTCGGATGGATAGACTTGTTGTTGATTGTAGTGTCCGTTTGCGTAGGTTTCCTGTAGATGTCAAACTCTATCTTGCTGTCTTTTCTCTCTAATGTGAGGTCCAGGAATTTGATCTTTTTGTTTTCTTCAAACTCGTTAGTAAAGGTGAGGTTCGGGTGGTGGTTGTTTAGTGTCTGCATCATCGTTTCGTGCTCCTGCTCCTGGGCTTGTCTGAAGATAACAATAATGTCGTCTACATATCTAACATACAGTTTTACATCATGATTTTTTCTTAAATTCGTTAACATTTCTTTTTCCTGATGCTGTAAAAATATTTCTGACAAAATTGCCGAAAGTGGACTTCCCATAGCTAAACCATCTGTTTGTTCGTAAAATCTATTGTTGAATCAAAAATAATTTTGCTTCAAAACAGTCACAAGTAATTTTACAATCTGATTGACATATTCATCGTCTAAACTATTCTGTAAAAGCCTACATTTAACAAGATCTACAGTTTCGGATACAGGAATGTTTGTGTACAGATTTGCGATATCAAATGAGACTAGCCTACTATTCGAATCTATATCTATGTTCTTGACACGTTCAACAAATTCATACCTATTCTTTACATTGTATACATGTTCTAATTCTAAATCATTGCTGAGCTTACTTGCTAACAATTTTGAAACATTGTAGGTAGGAGCACATTTAAAGTTAACTAATGGTCTGATGGGTACATTCTTCTTGTGTATTTTTGGGATCCCTTTCATCACGGGCGCTTTAGAATTTAGGATGTTCATCTTCTGTCGACATTCTTCGGGAATCACTCTGGTGCATCTCTTCACGACGTCGGACAGCTCTCTTTGGTACTTCTGCGTTGGATCCTTTTTCAGATCTTTGAAGTTATTTTCTTTGATGAAATCTTCCGTCTTCTTTATATATTCTTCTTTTCCGAGCACTACAATGGCGTTGCTTTTGTCTGCTTTCACAACGATTGAGCTATTCTCTTCCAGTTTCTTCTTTATTTTGCTGCACGTCTTCAGTTCTTAATTTCTGCTGGGATCTATGTGTCCTTGGCTGGTGAAATCGTTGGCTGCTACTTCCTTCCGAACGGCATAATGGTCTACGTCTCTGAGTGATTTTACATTTGCTTCAATTTCAGTAGCTAGTAGTTCGTTTTCGCCCTTCTTCTTCATTGGGAAATTGTACTTCATTCCGTAGTTCAGTATTTTCGTTTCTTCTTCACTGAATTGAATGTCTGTAAGGTTGATGACTCTCTTCTGGAATTTGTGTTCTGTACTGGTCCTATCCAAGTCTTTATTAGGTGTATTCTTCTCTACGAGTTTGTCTAATTTGTAGTTTATCCGTAAATATTTACTGTCCATGGCATCTCCAACCTCTTCACTGACGACTTCGT
>NW_026543398.1:0-31187 GCF_028750875.1 Macrosteles quadrilineatus
ACATCCTTGTACACGATTGTACACCCTTGTACACACTTGTACAACCTTGTACACACTTGTACAACCTTGTACACAATTGTACAACCTTGTACACACTTGTACAACCTTGTACACACTTGCACAACTTTGTACACACTTGTACAGTCTTGTACACAATTGTACAACCTTGTACACACTTGTACAACCTTGTACACACTTGTACAACCTTGTACACACTTGTACAACATTGTACACAATTGTACAGCCTTGTACACACTTGTACAACCTTGTACACACTTGTACAGCCTTGTACACAATTGTACAACCTTGTACACACTTGTACAACCTTGTACACACTTGTACAACCTTGTACACAATTGTAAAGCCTTGTACACACTTGTACAACCTTGTACACACTTGTATAACCTTGTAAAAACTTGTACACCCTTGTACACACTTGTACAACCTTGTACAACCTTGTACACACTTGTACAGCCTTGTACACAATTGTACATACTTGTACACACTTGTACAACCTCGTACACAATTGTACAACCTCGTACACACTTATACAACCTTGTACACACTTGTACAACCTTGTACACACTTGTACAACCTTGTACACACTTGTACAACCTTGTACACACTTGTACAACCTTGTACACACTTGTACAACCTTTTACACACTTGTACAGCCTTGTACACAATTGTACAACCTTGTACACACTTGTACAGCCTTGTACACAATTGTACAACTTTGTACACACTTGTACAACCTTGTACACCCTTGTACACACTTTAACTTATCGTACACACTTGTACACCCTTGTACAAACTTGTACATCCTTGTACACACTTGTACAACCTTGTACAAACTTGTACATCCTTGTACAAACTTGTACATCCTTGTACACGATTTTACACCCTTGTACACACTTGTACAACCTTGTAAAAACTTGTACAACCTTGTACACTCTTGTACACCCTTGTACACACTTGTACAAGCTTGTACACACTTTTACAACCATGTACACACTTGTACAACCTTGTACACACTTGTACAACCTTGTACACACTTGTACAACCTTGTACACACTTGTACAACCTTGTAAAACTTGTACACATTTGTACACACTTGTACACCCTTGTACACACTTGTACAACCTTGTACAAACTTATACAATCTTGTACACACTTGTACAACCCAGTACACACTTGTACAATCTTGTACAAACTTGTGATCCCTTGTACAAACTTGTACAACCTTGTACACAATTGTAAAACCTTGTACACACTTGTACAACCTTGTACAAACTTGTACACACTCGTACAAACTTTTACATCCTTGTACACATTTGTACACCCTTGTACACACTTGTACAACCTTGTACAACCTTGTACAAACCTGTACACCCTTGTACACACTTGTACAAGCTTGTACACGATTGTACACCCTTGTACACACTTGTGCACCCTTGTACAAACTTGTACATCCATGTACACACTTGTACAACCTTGTACAAACTTGTACAAACTTGTACAAACTTGTACATCCTTGTACACGATTGTTCACCCTTGTACACACTTGTACAACCTTGTACACACTTGTACAACCTGATACACAATTGTACAATCTTGTACACACTTGTACAACCTTGTACACACTTGTACAACCTTGTACACACTTGTACAACCTTGTACACACTTGTACAACCTTGTACACACTTGTACAGCCTTGTACACAATTGTACAACCTTGTACACACTTGTACAACCTTGTACACAATTGTACAGCCTTGTACACACTTGTACAACCTTGTACACACTTGTACAGCCTTGTACAAAATTGTACAACCTTGTACACACTTGTACAGCCTTGTACACAATTGTACAACCTTGTACACAATTGTACAACCTTGTACACACTTGTACAACCTTGTACACCCTTGTACAAACTTTTACACATCGTACACACTTGTACACCCTTGTACAAACTTTTACATCCTTGTACACACTTGTACAACCTTGTACACACTTGTACAATCTTGTACACACTTGTACAGCCTTGTACACAATTGTACAACCTTGTACACACTTGTACAGCCTTGTACACAATTGTACAACCTTGTACACACTTGTACAACCTTGTACACCCTTGTACACACTTTTACTTATCGTACACACTTGTACACCCTTGTACAAACTTGTACATCCTTGTACACACTTGTACAACCTTGTACAAACTTGTACAAACTTGTACATCCTTGTACACGATTTTACACCCTTGTACACACTTGTACAACCTTGTAAAAACTTGTACAACCTTGTACACACTTGTACACCCTTGTACACACTTGTACAAGCTTGTACACACTTGTACAACCTTGTACACACTTGTACACCCTTGTACACACATGTACAACCTTGTACACAACTTGTACAACCTTGTACACACTTGTACAACCTTGTAAAACTTGTACACCCTTGTACAAACTTGTACACCCCTGTACACACTTGTACACATTTGTACACACTTGTACACCCTTGTACACACTTGTACAACCTTGTACAAACTTATACAATCTTGTACACACTTGTACAACCCAGTACACAACTTGTACAACCTTGTACACACTTGTACAACCTTGTAAAACTTGTACACCCTTGTACAAACTTGTACACCCCTGTACAAACTTGTACACATTTGTACACACTTGTACACCCTTGTACACACTTGTACAACCTTGTACAAACTTATACAATCTTGTACACACTTGTACAACCCAGTACACACTTGTACAATCTTGTACAAACTTGTACATCCTTGTACACGATTGTACACCCTTGTACACACTTGTACAACCTTGTACAAACTTGTACAACCTTGTACACAATTGTACAACCTTGTACACACTTGTACAACCTTGTACACACTTGCACAACTTTGTACACACTTGTACAGTCTTGTACACAATTGTACAACCTTGTACACACTTGTACAACCTTGTACACACTTGTACAACCTTGTACACAATTGTACAGCCTTGTACACACTTGTACAACCTTGTACACACTTGTACAGCCTTGTACACAATTGTACAACCTTGTACACACTTGTACAACCTTGTACACACTTGTACAACCTTGTACACAATTGTACAGCCTTGTACACACTTGTACACACTTGTACAACCTTGTAAAAACTTGTACGCCCTTGTACACACTTGTACAACCTTGTACAACCTTGTACACACTTGTACAGCCTTGTACACAATTGTACATACTTGTACACACTTGTACAACCTTGTACACAATTGTACAACCTCGTACACACTTATACAACCTTGTACACACTTGTACAACCTTGTACACACTTGTACAACCTTGTACACACTTGTACAACCTTTTACACACTTGTACAGCCTTGTACACAATTGTACAGCCTTGTACACAATTGTACAACCTTGTACACACTTGTACAGCCTTGTACACAATTGTACAACCTTGTACACACTTGTACAACCTTGTACACCCTTGTACACACTTTTACTTATCGTACACACTTGTACACCCTTGTACAAACTTGTACATCCTTGTACACACTTGTACAACCTTGTACAAACTTGTACATCCTTGTACACGATTTTACACCCTTGTACACACTTGTACAACCTTGTAAAAACTTGTACAACCTTGTACACACTTGTACACCCTTGTACACACTTGTACAAGCTTGTACACACTTGTACAACCATGTACACACTTGTACAACCTTGTACACACTTGTACAACCTTGTACACACTTGTACAACCTTGTACACACTTGTACAACCTTGTACACACTTGTACAACCTTGTACACACTTGTACAACCTTGTACACACTTGTACAGCCTTGTACACAATTGTACAACCTTGTACACACTTGTACAGCCTTGTACACAATTGTAAAACCTTGTACACACTTGTACAACCTTGTACACCCTTGTACACACTTTTACTTATCGTACACACTTGTACACCCTTGTACAAACTTGTACATCCTTGTACACACTTGTACAACCTTGTACAAAATTGTACAAACTTGTACATCCTTGTACACGATTTTACACCCTTGTACACACTTGTACAACCTTGTAAAAACTTGTACAACCTTGTACACACTTGTACACCCTTGTACACACTTGTACAAGCTTGTACACACTTGTACAAGCTTGTACACACTTGTACAAGGTTGTACACACTTGTACAACATTGTACACACTTGTACAACCTTGTACACACTTGTACAACCTTGTACACACTTGTACAACCTTGTACACACTTGTACAACCTTGTACACACTTGTACAACCTTGTACACATTTGTACAACCTTGTACACACTTGTACAACCTTGTACACACTTGTACAACCTTGTACACACTTGTACAACCTTGTACACACTTGTACAACCTTGTACACACTTGTACAACCTTGTACACACTTGTACAACCTTGTACACACTTGTACAACCTTTTACACACTTGTACAACCTTGTACACACTTGTACAACCTTGTACACACTTGTACAGCCTTGTACACAATTGTACAACCTTGTACACACTTGTACAACCTTGTACACACTTGTACAACCTTGTACACAATTGTACAAGGTTGTACACACTTGTACAACATTGTACACACTTGTACAACCTTGTACACACTTGTACAACCTTGTACACACTTGTACAACCTTGTACACATTTGTACAACCTTGTACACACTTGTACAACCTTGTACACACTTGTACAACCTTGTACACACTTGTACAACCTTGTACACACTTGTACAACCTTGTGCACCCTTGTACAAACTTGTACATCCATGTACACACTTGTACAACCTTGTACAAACTTGTACAAACTTGTACAAACTTGTACATCCTTGTACACGATTGTTCACCCTTGTACACACTTGTACAACCTTGTACACACTTGTACAACCTGATACACAATTGTACAACCTTGTACACACTTGTACAACCTTGTACACACTTGTACAACCTTGTACACACTTGTACAACCTTGTACACACTTGTACAACCTTGTACACACTTGTACAGCCTTGTACACAATTGTACAACCTTGTACACACTTGTACAACCTTGTACACACTTGTACAACCTTGTACACAATTGTACAGCCTTGTACACGCTTGTACAACCTTGTACACACTTGTACAGCCTTGTACAAAATTGTACAACCTTGTACACACTTGTACAGCCTTGTACACAATTGTACAACCTTGTACACACTTGAACAAACTTGTACACCCTTGTACAAACTTTTAAACATCGTACACACTTGTACACCCTTGTACAAACTTTTACATCCTTGTACACACTTGTACAACCTTGTACACACTTGTACAATCTTGTACACACTTGTACAGCCTTGTACACAATTGTACAACCTTGTACACACTTGTACAGCCTTGTACACAATTGTACAACCTTGTACACACTTGTACAACCTTGTACACAATTGTACAAGGTTGTACACACTTGTACAACATTGTACACACTTGTACAACCTTGTACACACTTGTACAACCTTGTACACACTTGTACAACCTTGTACACATTTGTACAACCTTGTACACACTTGTACAACCTTGTACACACTTGTACAACCTTGTACACACTTGTACAACCTTGTACACACTTGTACAACCTTGTGCACCCTTGTACAAACTTGTACATCCATGTACACACTTGTACAACCTTGTACAAACTTGTACAAACTTGTACAAACTTGTACATCCTTGTACACGATTGTTCACCCTTGTACACACTTGTACAACCTTGTACACACTTGTACAACCTGATACACAATTGTACAACCTTGTACACACTTGTACAACCTTGTAAACACTTGTACAACCTTGTACACACTTGTACAACCTTGTACACACTTGTACAACCTTGTACACACTTGTACAACCTTGTACACACTTGTACATCCTTGTACACACTTGTACAACCTTGTACAAACTTGTATATCCTTGTACACGATTTTACACCCTTGTACACACTTGTACAACCTTGTAAAAACTTGTACAACCTTGTACACACTTGTACACCCTTGTACACACTTGTACAAGCTTGTACACACTTGTACAACCATGTACACACTTGTACAACCTTGTACACACTTGTACAACCATGTACACACTTGTACAACCTTGTACACACTTGTACAACCTTGTACACACTTGTACAACCTTGTACACACTTGTACAACCTTGTACACACTTGTACAACCTTGTACACACTTGTACAACCTTGTACACACTTGTACAGCCTTGTACACAATTGTACAACCTTGTACACACTTGTACAGCCTTGTACACAATTGTACAACCTTGTACACACTTGTACAGCCTTGTACACAATTGTAAAACCTTGTACACACTTGTACAACCTTGTACACCCTTGTACACACTTTTACTTATCGTACACACTTGTACACCCTTGTACAAACTTGTACATCCTTGTACACACTTGTACAACCTTGTACAAAATTGTACAAACTTGTACATCCTTGTACACGATTTTACACCCTTGTACACACTTGTACAACCTTGTAAAAACTTGTACAACCTTGTACACACTTGTACACCCTTGTACACACTTGTACAAGCTTGTACACACTTGTACAAGCTTGTACACACTTGTACAAGCTTGTACACACTTGTACAACATTGTACACACTTGTACAACCTTGTACACACTTGTACAACCTTGTACACACTTGTACAACCTTGTACACACTTGTACAACCTTGTACACACTTGTACAACCTTGTACACACTTGTACAACCTTGTACACACTTGTACAACCTTGTACACACTTGTACAACCTTGTACACACTTGTACAACCTTGTACACACTTGTACAACCTTGTACACACTTGTACAGCCTTGTACACACTTGTACAGCCTTGTACACAATTGTACAACCTTGTACACACTTGTACAACCTTGTACACAATTGTACAAGGTTGTACACACTTGTACAACATTGTACACACTTGTACAACCTTGTACACACTTGTACAACCTTGTACACACTTGTACAACCTTGTACACATTTGTACAACCTTGTACACACTTGTACAACCTTGTACACACTTGTACAACCTTGTACACACTTGTACAACCTTGTACACACTTGTACAACCTTGTGCACCCTTGTACAAACTTGTACATCCATGTACACACTTGTACAACCTTGTACAAACTTGTACAAACTTGTACAAACTTGTACATCCTTGTACACGATTGTTCACCCTTGTACACACTTGTACAACCTTGTACACACTTGTACAACCTGATACACAATTGTACAACCTTGTACACACTTGTACAACCTTGTACACACTTGTACAACCTTGTACACACTTGTACAACCTTGTACACACTTGTACAACCTTGTACACACTTGTACAGCCTTGTACACAATTGTACAACCTTGTACACACTTGTACAACCTTGTACACACTTGTACAACCTTGTACACAATTGTACAGCCTTGTACACACTTGTACAACCTTGTACACACTTGTACAGCCTTGTACAAAATTGTACAACCTTGTACACACTTGTACAACCTTGTACACAATTGTACAGCCTTGTACACACTTGTACAACCTTGTACACACTTGTACATCCTCGTAAAAACTTGTACACCTTTGTACACACTTGTACAACCTTGTACAACCTTGTACACATTTGTACAGCCTTGTACAACCTTGTACACACTTGTAGAGCCTTGTAAAAACTTGTACACCCTTGTACACACATGTACAACCTTGTACACAACTTGTACAACCTTGTACACACTTGTACAACCTTGTAAAACTTGTACACATTTGTACACACTTGTACACCCTTGTACACACTTGTACAACCTTGTACAAACTTATACAATCTTGTACACACTTGTACAACCCAGTACACACTTGTACAATCTTGTACAAACTTGTACTCCCTTGTACAAACTTGTACAACCTTGTACACAATTGTAAAACCTTGTACACACTTGTACAACCTTGTACAAACTTGTACACACTTGTACAAACTTTTACATCCTTGTACACATTTGTACACCCTTGTACACACTTGTACAACCTTGTACAACCTTGTACAAACCTGTACACCCTTGTACACACTTGTACAAGCTTGTACACGATTGTACACCCTTGTACACACTTGTGCACCCTTGTACAAACTTGTACATCCATGTACACACTGGTACAACCTTGTACAAACTTCTACAAACTTGTACAAACTTGTACATCCTTGTACACGATTGTTCACCCTTGTACACACTTGTACAACCTTGTACACACTTGTACAACCTGATACACAATTGTACAACCTTGTACACACTTGTACAACCTTGTACACACTTGTACAACCTTGTACACACTTGTACAACCTTGTACACACTTGTACAACCTTGTACACACTTGTACAGCCTTGTACACAATTGTACAACCTTGTACACACTTGTACAACCTTGTACACACTTGTACAACCTTGTACACAATTGTACAGCCTTGTACACACTTGTACAACCTTGTACACACTTGTACAGCCTTGTACAAAATTGTACAACCTTGTACACACTTGTACAGCCTTGTACACAATTGTACAACCTTGTACACACTTGTACAACCTTGTACACCCTTGTACAAACTTTTACACATCGTACACACTTGTACACCCTTGTACAAACTTGTACATCCTTGTACACACTTGTACAACCTTGTACACACTTGTACAATCTTGTACACACTTGTACAGCCTTGTACACAATTGTACAACCTTGTACACACTTGTACAGCCTTGTACACAATTGTACAACCTTGTACACACTTGTACAACCTTGTACACCCTTGTACACACTTTTACTTATCGTACACACTTGTACACCCTTGTACAAACTTGTACATCCTTGTACACACTTGTACAACCTTGTACAAACTTGTACAAACTTGTACATCCTTGTACACGATTTTACACCCTTGTACACACTTGTACAACCTTGTAAAAACTTGTACAACCTTGTACACACTTGTACACCCTTGTACACACTTGTCCAAGCTTGTACACACTTGTACAACCTTGTACACACTTGTACACCCTTGTACACACATGTACAACCTTGTACACAACTTGTACAACCTTGTACACACTTGTACAACCTTGTAAAACTTGTACACCCTTGTACAAACTTGTACACCCCTGTACACACTTGTACACATTTGTACACACTTGTACACCCTTGTACACACTTGTACAACCTTGTACAAACTTATACAATCTTGTACACACTTGTACAACCCAGTACACAACTTGTACAACCTTGTACACACTTGTACAACCTTGTAAAACTTGTACACCCTTGTACAAACTTGTACACCCCTGTACACACTTGTACACATTTGTACACACTTGTACACCCTTGTACACACTTGTACAACCTTGTACAAACTTATACAATCTTGTACACACTTGTACAACCCAGTACACACTTGTACAATCTTGTACAAACTTGTACATCCTTGTACACGATTGTACACCCTTGTACACACTTGTACAACCTTGTACACACTTGTACAACCTTGTACACAATTGTACAACCTTGTACACACTTGTACAACCTTGTACACACTTGCACAACTTTGTACACACTTGTACAGTCTTGTACACAATTGTACAACCTTGTACACACTTGTACAACCTTGTACACACTTGTACAACCTTGTACACACTTGTACAACATTGTACACAATTGTACAGCCTTGTACACACTTGTACAACCTTGTACACACTTGTACAGCCTTGTACACAATTGTACAACCTTGTACACACTTGTACAACCTTGTACACACTTGTACAACCTTGTACACAATTGTAAAGCCTTGTACACACTTGTACAACCTTGTACACACTTGTATAACCTTGTAAAAACTTGTACACCCTTGTACACACTTGTACAACCTTGTACAACCTTGTACACACTTGTACAGCCTTGTACACAATTGTACATACTTGTACACACTTGTACAACCTCGTACACAATTGTACAACCTCGTACACACTTATACAACCTTGTACACACTTGTACAACCTTGTACACACTTGTACAACCTTGTACACACTTGTACAACCTTGTACACACTTGTACAACCTTGTACACACTTGTACAACCTTTTACACACTTGTACAGCCTTGTACACAATTGTACAACCTTGTACACACTTGTACAGCCTTGTACACAATTGTACAACTTTGTACACACTTGTACAACCTTGTACACCCTTGTACACACTTTAACTTATCGTACACACTTGTACACCCTTGTACAAACTTGTACATCCTTGTACACACTTGTACAACCTTGTACAAACTTGTACATCCTTGTACAAACTTGTACATCCTTGTACACGATTTTACACCCTTGTACACACTTGTACAACCTTGTAAAAACTTGTACAACCTTGTACACTCTTGTACACCCTTGTACACACTTGTACAAGCTTGTACACACTTTTACAACCATGTACACACTTGTACAACCTTGTACACACTTGTACAACCTTGTACACACTTGTACAACCTTGTACACACTTGTACAACCTTGTAAAACTTGTACACATTTGTACACACTTGTACACCCTTGTACACACTTGTACAACCTTGTACAAACTTATACAATCTTGTACACACTTGTACAACCCAGTACACACTTGTACAATCTTGTACAAACTTGTGATCCCTTGTACAAACTTGTACAACCTTGTACACAATTGTAAAACCTTGTACACACTTGTACAACCTTGTACAAACTTGTACACACTCGTACAAACTTTTACATCCTTGTACACATTTGTACACCCTTGTACACACTTGTACAACCTTGTACAACCTTGTACAAACCTGTACACCCTTGTACACACTTGTACAAGCTTGTACACGATTGTACACCCTTGTACACACTTGTGCACCCTTGTACAAACTTGTACATCCATGTACACACTTGTACAACCTTGTACAAACTTGTACAAACTTGTACAAACTTGTACATCCTTGTACACGATTGTTCACCCTTGTACACACTTGTACAACCTTGTACACACTTGTACAACCTGATACACAATTGTACAATCTTGTACACACTTGTACAACCTTGTACACACTTGTACAACCTTGTACACACTTGTACAACCTTGTACACACTTGTACAACCTTGTACACACTTGTACAGCCTTGTACACAATTGTACAACCTTGTACACACTTGTACAACCTTGTACACAATTGTACAGCCTTGTACACACTTGTACAACCTTGTACACACTTGTACAGCCTTGTACAAAATTGTACAACCTTGTACACACTTGTACAGCCTTGTACACAATTGTACAACCTTGTACACAATTGTACAACCTTGTACACACTTGTACAACCTTGTACACCCTTGTACAAACTTTTACACATCGTACACACTTGTACACCCTTGTACAAACTTTTACATCCTTGTACACACTTGTACAACCTTGTACACACTTGTACAATCTTGTACACACTTGTACAGCCTTGTACACAATTGTACAACCTTGTACACACTTGTACAGCCTTGTACACAATTGTACAACCTTGTACACACTTGTACAACCTTGTACACCCTTGTACACACTTTTACTTATCGTACACACTTGTACACCCTTGTACAAACTTGTACATCCTTGTACACACTTGTACAACCTTGTACAAACTTGTACAAACTTGTACATCCTTGTACACGATTTTACACCCTTGTACACACTTGTACAACCTTGTAAAAACTTGTACAACCTTGTACACACTTGTACACCCTTGTACACACTTGTACAAGCTTGTACACACTTGTACAACCTTGTACACACTTGTACACCCTTGTACACACATGTACAACCTTGTACACAACTTGTACAACCTTGTACACACTTGTACAACCTTGTAAAACTTGTACACCCTTGTACAAACTTGTACACCCCTGTACACACTTGTACACATTTGTACACACTTGTACACCCTTGTACACACTTGTACAACCTTGTACAAACTTATACAATCTTGTACACACTTGTACAACCCAGTACACAACTTGTACAACCTTGTACACACTTGTACAACCTTGTAAAACTTGTACACCCTTGTACAAACTTGTACACCCCTGTACAAACTTGTACACATTTGTACACACTTGTACACCCTTGTACACACTTGTACAACCTTGTACAAACTTATACAATCTTGTACACACTTGTACAACCCAGTACACACTTGTACAATCTTGTACAAACTTGTACATCCTTGTACACGATTGTACACCCTTGTACACACTTGTACAACCTTGTACAAACTTGTACAACCTTGTACACAATTGTACAACCTTGTACACACTTGTACAACCTTGTACACACTTGCACAACTTTGTACACACTTGTACAGTCTTGTACACAATTGTACAACCTTGTACACACTTGTACAACCTTGTACACACTTGTACAACCTTGTACACAATTGTACAGCCTTGTACACACTTGTACAACCTTGTACACACTTGTACAGCCTTGTACACAATTGTACAACCTTGTACACACTTGTACAACCTTGTACACACTTGTACAACCTTGTACACAATTGTACAGCCTTGTACACACTTGTACACACTTGTACAACCTTGTAAAAACTTGTACGCCCTTGTACACACTTGTACAACCTTGTACAACCTTGTACACACTTGTACAGCCTTGTACACAATTGTACATACTTGTACACACTTGTACAACCTTGTACACAATTGTACAACCTCGTACACACTTATACAACCTTGTACACACTTGTACAACCTTGTACACACTTGTACAACCTTGTACACACTTGTACAACCTTTTACACACTTGTACAGCCTTGTACACAATTGTACAGCCTTGTACACAATTGTACAACCTTGTACACACTTGTACAGCCTTGTACACAATTGTACAACCTTGTACACACTTGTACAACCTTGTACACCCTTGTACACACTTTTACTTATCGTACACACTTGTACACCCTTGTACAAACTTGTACATCCTTGTACACACTTGTACAACCTTGTACAAACTTGTACATCCTTGTACACGATTTTACACCCTTGTACACACTTGTACAACCTTGTAAAAACTTGTACAACCTTGTACACCCTTGTACACACTTGTACAAGCTTGTACACACTTGTACAACTATGTACACACTTGTACAACCTTGTACACACTTGTACAACCTTGTACACACTTGTACAACCTTGTACACACTTGTACAACCTTGTACACACTTGTACAACCTTGTACACACTTGTACAACCTTGTACACACTTGTACAGCCTTGTACACAATTGTACAACCTTGTACACACTTGTACAGCCTTGTACACAATTGTAAAACCTTGTACACACTTGTACAACCTTGTACACCCTTGTACACACTTTTACTTATCGTACACACTTGTACACCCTTGTACAAACTTGTACATCCTTGTACACACTTGTACAACCTTGTACAAAATTGTACAAACTTGTACATCCTTGTACACGATTTTACACCCTTGTACACACTTGTACAACCTTGTAAAAACTTGTACAACCTTGTACACACTTGTACACCCTTGTACACACTTGTACAAGCTTGTACACACTTGTACAAGCTTGTACACACTTGTACAAGGTTGTACACACTTGTACAACATTGTACACACTTGTACAACCTTGTACACACTTGTACAACCTTGTACACACTTGTACAACCTTGTACACACTTGTACAACCTTGTACACACTTGTACAACCTTGTACACATTTGTACAACCTTGTACACACTTGTACAACCTTGTACACACTTGTACAACCTTGTACACACTTGTACAACCTTGTACACACTTGTACAACCTTGTACACACTTGTACAACCTTGTACACACTTGTACAACCTTGTACACACTTGTACAACCTTTTACACACTTGTACAACCTTGTACACACTTGTACAACCTTGTACACACTTGTACAGCCTTGTACACAATTGTACAACCTTGTACACACTTGTACAACCTTGTACACACTTGTACAACCTTGTACACAATTGTACAAGGTTGTACACACTTGTACAACATTGTACACACTTGTACAACCTTGTACACACTTGTACAACCTTGTACACACTTGTACAACCTTGTACACATTTGTACAACCTTGTACACACTTGTACAACCTTGTACACACTTGTACAACCTTGTACACACTTGTACAACCTTGTACACACTTGTACAACCTTGTGCACCCTTGTACAAACTTGTACATCCATGTACACACTTGTACAACCTTGTACAAACTTGTACAAACTTGTACAAACTTGTACATCCTTGTACACGATTGTTCACCCTTGTACACACTTGTACAACCTTGTACACACTTGTACAACCTGATACACAATTGTACAACCTTGTACACACTTGTACAACCTTGTACACACTTGTACAACCTTGTACACACTTGTACAACCTTGTACACACTTGTACAACCTTGTACACACTTGTACAGCCTTGTACACAATTGTACAACCTTGTACACACTTGTACAACCTTGTACACACTTGTACAACCTTGTACACAATTGTACAGCCTTGTACACGCTTGTACAACCTTGTACACACTTGTACAGCCTTGTACAAAATTGTACAACCTTGTACACACTTGTACAGCCTTGTACACAATTGTACAACCTTGTACACACTTGAACAAACTTGTACACCCTTGTACAAACTTTTAAACATCGTACACACTTGTACACCCTTGTACAAACTTTTACATCCTTGTACACACTTGTACAACCTTGTACACACTTGTACAATCTTGTACACACTTGTACAGCCTTGTACACAATTGTACAACCTTGTACACACTTGTACAGCCTTGTACACAATTGTACAACCTTGTACACACTTGTACAACCTTGTACACCCTTGTACACACTTTTACTTATCGTACACACTTGTACACCCTTGTACAAACTTGTACATCCTTGTACACACTTGTACAACCTTATACAAACTTGTACATCCTTGTACACGATTTTACACCCTTGTACACACTTGTACAACCTTGTAAAAACTTGTACAACCTTGTACACACTTGTACACCCTTGTACACACTTGTACAAGCTTGTACACACTTGTACAACCTTGTACACACTTGTACACCCTTGTACACACATGTACAACCTTGTACACAACTTGTACAACCTTGTATACACTTGTACAACCTTGTAAAACTTGTACACCCTTGTACAAACTTGTACACCCCTGTACACACTTGTACACATTTGTACACACTTGTACACCCTTGTACACACTTGTACAACCTTGTACAAACTTATACAATCTTGTACACACTTGTACAACCCAGTACACAACTTGTACAACCTTGTACACACTTGTACAACCTTGTAAAACTTGTACACCCTTGTACAAACTTGTACACCCCTGTACACACTTGTACACATTTGTACACACTTGTACACCCTTGTACACACTTGTACAACCTTGTACAAACTTATACAATCTTGTACACACTTGTACAACCCAGTACACACTTGTACAATCTTGTACAAACTTGTACATCCTTGTACACGATTGTACACCCTTGTACACACTTGTACAACCTTGTACACACTTGTACAACCTTGTACACAATTGTACAACCTTGTACACACTTGTACAACCTTGTACACACTTGCACAACTTTGTACACACTTGTACAGTCTTGTACACAATTGTACAACCTTGTACACACTTGTACAACCTTGTACACACTTGTACAACCTTGTACACAATTGTACAGCCTTGTACACAATTGTACAACCTTGTACACACTTGTACAACCTTGTACACACTTGTACAACCTTGTACACAATTGTACAGCCTTGTACACACTTGTACACACTTGTACAACCTTGTAAAAACTTGTACGCCCTTGTACACACTTGTACAACCTTGTACAACCTTGTACACACTTGTACAGCCTTGTACACAATTGTACATACTTGTACACACTTGTACAACCTTGTACACAATTGTACAACCTCGTACACACTTATACAACCTTGTACACACTTGTACAACCTTGTACACACTTGTACAACCTTGTACACACTTGTACAACCTTGTACACACTTGTACAACCTTTTACACACTTGTACAGCCTTGTACACAATTGTACAGCCTTGTACACAATTGTACAACCTTGTACACACTTGTACAGCCTTGTACACAATTGTACAACCTTGTACACACTTGTACAACCTTGTACACCCTTGTACACACTTTTACTTATCGTACACACTTGTACACCCTTGTACAAAATTGTACATCCTTGTACACACTTGTACAACCTTGTACAAACTTGTACATCCTTGTACACGATTTTACACCCTTGTACACACTTGTACAACCTTGTAAAAACTTGTACAACCTTGTACACACTTGTACACCCTTGTACACACTTGTACAAGCTTGTACACACTTGTACAACCATGTACACACTTGTACAACCTTGTACACACTTGTACAACCTTGTACACACTTGTACAACCTTGTACACACTTGTACAACCTTGTACACACTTGTACAACCTTGTACACACTTGTACAACCTTGTACACACTTGTACAACCTTGTACACGTTTGTACAACCTTGTACACACTTGTACAGCCTTGTACACAATTGTACAACCTTGTACACACTTGTACAGCCTTGTACACAATTGTAAAACCTTGTACACACTTGTACAACCTTGTACACCCTTGTACACACTTTTACTTATCGTACACACTTGTACACCCTTGTACAAACTTGTACATCCTTGTACACACTTGTACAACCTTGTACAAAATTGTACAAACTTGTACATCCTTGTACACGATTTTACACCCTTGTACACACTTGTACAACCTTGTAAAAACTTGTACAACCTTGTACACACTTGTACACCCTTGTACACACTTGTACAAGCTTGTACACACTTGTACAAGCTTGTACACACTTGTACAAGCTTGTACACACTTGTACAAGGTTGTACACACTTGTACAACATTGTACACACTTGTACAACCTTGTACACACTTGTACAACCTTGTACACACTTGTACAACCTTGTACACATTTGTACAACCTTGTACACACTTGTACAACCTTGTACACACTTGTACAACCTTGTACACACTTGTACAACCTTGTACACACTTGTACAACCTTGTACACACTTGTACAACCTTGTACACACTTGTACAACCTTGTACACACTTGTACAACCTTGTACAAACTTGTACATCCTTGTACACGATTTTACACCCTTGTACACACTTGTACAACCTTGTAAAAACTTGTACAACCTTGTACACACTTGTACACCCTTGTACACACTTGTACAAGCTTGTACACACTTGTACAACCTTGTACACACTTGTACACCCTTGTACACACATGTACAACCTTGTACACAACTTGTACAACCTTGTACACACTTGTACAACCTTGTAAAACTTGTACACCCTTGTACAAACTTGTACACCCCTGTACACACTTGTACACATTTGTACACACTTGTACACCCTTGTACACACTTGTACAACCTTGTACAAACTTATACAATCTTGTACACACTTGTACAACCCAGTACACAACTTGTACAACCTTGTACACACTTGTACAACCTTGTAAAACTTGTACACCCTTGTACAAACTTGTACACCCCTGTACAAACTTGTACACATTTGTACACACTTGTACACCCTTGTACACACTTGTACAACCTTGTACAAACTTATACAATCTTGTACACACTTGTACAACCCAGTACACACTTGTACAATCTTGTACAAACTTGTACATCCTTGTACACGATTGTACACCCTTGTACACACTTGTACAACCTTGTACACACTTGTACAACCTTGTACACAATTGTACAACCTTGTACACACTTGTACAACCTTGTACACACTTGCACAACTTTGTACACACTTGTACAGTCTTGTACACAATTGTACAACCTTGTACACACTTGTACAACCTTGTACACACTTGTACAACCTTGTACACAATTGTACAGCCTTGTACACACTTGTAAAACCTTGTACACACTTGTACAGCCTTGTACACAATTGTACAACCTTGTACACACTTGTACAACCTTGTACACACTTGTACAACCTTGTACACAATTGTACAGCCTTGTACACACTTGTACACACTTGTACAACCTTGTAAAAACTTGTACGCCCTTGTACACACTTGTACAACCTTGTACAACCTTGTACACACTTGTACAGCCTTGTACACAATTGTACATACTTGTACACACTTGTACAACCTTGTACACAATTGTACAACCTCGTACACACTTATACAACCTTTTACACACTTGTACAGCCTTGTACACAATTGTACAGCCTTGTACACAATTGTACAACCTTGTACACACTTGTACAGCCTTGTACACAATTGTACAACCTTGTACACACTTGTACAACCTTGTACACCCTTGTACACACTTTTACTTATCGTACACACTTGTACACCCTTGTACAAACTTGTACATCCTTGTACACACTTGTACAACCTTGTACAAACTTGTACATCCTTGTACACGATTTTACACCCTTGTACACACTTGTACAACCTTGTAAAAACTTGTACAACCTTGTACACACTTGTACACCCTTGTACACACTTGTACAAGCTTGTACACACTTGTACAACCATGTACACACTTGTACAACCTTGTACACACTTGTACAACCTTGTACACACTTGTACAACCTTGTACACACTTGTACAACCTTGTACACACTTGTACAACCTTGTACACACTTGTACAACCTTGTACACACTTGTACAACCTTGTACACACTTGTACAGCCTTGTACACAATTGTACAACCTTGTACACACTTGTACAGCCTTGTACACAATTGTAAAACCTTGTACACACTTGTACAACCTTGTACACCCTTGTACACACTTTTACTTATCGTACACACTTGTACACCCTTGTACAAACTTGTACATCCTTGTACACACTTGTACAACCTTGTACAAAATTGTACAAACTTGTACATCCTTGTACACGATTTTACACCCTTGTACACACTTGTACAACCTTGTAAAACTTGTACACATTTGTACACACTTGTACACCCTTGTACACACTTGTACAAGCTTGTACAAACTTATACAATCTTGTACAGACTTGTACAACCCAGTACACACTTGTACAATCTTGTACAAACTTGTGATCCCTTGTACAAACTTGTACAACCTTGTACACAATTGTAAAACCTTGTACACACTTGTACAACCTTGTACAAACTTGTACACACTTGTACAAACTTTTACATCCTTGTACACATTTGTACACCCTTGTACACACTTGTACAACCTTGTACAACCTTGTACAAACCTGTACACCCTTGTACACACTTGTACAAACTTGTACACGATTGTACACCCTTGTACACACTTGTGCACCCTTGTACAAACTTGTACATCCATGTACACACTTGTACAACCTTGTACAAACTTGTACAAACTTGTACAAACTTGTACATCCTTGTACACGATTGTTCACCCTTGTACACACTTGTACAACCTTGTACACACTTGTACAACCTGATACACAATTGTACAACCTTGTACACACTTGTACAACCTTGTACACACTTGTACAACCTTGTACACACTTGTACAACCTTGTACACACTTGTACAGCCTTGTACACAATTGTACAACCTTGTACACACTTGTACAACCTTGTACACACTTGTACAACCTTGTACACAATTGTACAGCCTTGTACACACTTGTACAACCTTGTACACACTTGTACAGCCTTGTACAAAATTGTACAACCTTGTACACACTTGTACAGCCTTGTACACAATTGTACAACCTTGTACACAATTGTACAACCTTGTACACACTTGTACAACCTTGTACACCCTTGTACAAACTTTTACACATCGTACACACTTGTACACCCTTGTACAAACTTTTACATCCTTTTACACACTTGTACAACCTTGTACACACTTGTACAATCTTGTACACACTTGTACAGCCTTGTACACAATTGTACAACCTTGTACACACTTGTACAGCCTTGTACACAATTGTACAACCTTGTACACACTTGTACAACCTTGTACACCCTTGTACACACTTTTACTTATCGTACACACTTGTACACCCTTGTACAAACTTGTACATCCTTGTACACACTTGTACAACCTTGTACAAACTTGTGCAAACTTGTACATCCTTGTACACGATTTTACACCCTTGTACACACTTGTACAACCTTGTAAAAACTTGTACAACCTTGTACACACTTGTACACCCTTGTACACACTTGTACAAGCTTGTACACACTTGTACAACCTTGTACACACTTGTACACCCTTGTACACACATGTACAACCTTGTACACAACTTGTACAACCTTGTACACACTTGTACAACCTTGTAAAACTTGTACACCCTTGTACAAACTTGTACACCCCTGTACACACTTGTACACATTTGTACACACTTGTACACCCTTGTACACACTTGTACAACCTTGTACAAACTTATACAATCTTGTACACACTTGTACAACCCAGTACACAACTTGTACAACCTTGTACACACTTGTACAACCTTGTAAAACTTGTACACCCTTGTACAAACTTGTACACCCCTGTACAAACTTGTACACATTTGTACACACTTGTACACCCTTGTACACACTTGTACAACCTTGTACAAACTTATACAATCTTGTACACACTTGTACAACCCAGTACACACTTGTACAATCTTGTACAAACTTGTACATCCTTGTACACGATTGTACACCCTTGTACACACTTGTACAACCTTGTACACACTTGTACAACCTTGTACACAATTGTACAACCTTGTACACACTTGTACAACCTTGTACACACTTGCACAACTTTGTACACACTTGTACAGTCTTGTACACAATTGTACAACCTTGTACACACTTGTACAACCTTGTACACACTTGTACAACCTTGTACACAATTGTACAGCCTTGTACACACTTGTACAACCTTGTACACACTTGTACAGCCTTGTACACAATTGTACAACCTTGTACACACTTGTACAACCTTGTACACACTTGTACAACCTTGTACACAATTGTACAGCCTTGTACACACTTGTACACACTTGTACAACCTTGTAAAAACTTGTACGCCCTTGTACACACTTGTACAACCTTGTACAACCTTGTACACACTTGTACAGCCTTGTACACAATTGTACATACTTGTACACACTTGTACAACCTTGTACACAATTGTACAACCTCGTACACACTTATACAACCTTGTACACACTTGTACAACCTTGTACACACTTGTACAACCTTGTACACACTTGTACAACCTTTTACACACTTGTACAGCCTTGTACACAATTGTACAGCCTTGTACACAATTGTACAACCTTGTACACACTTGTACAGCCTTGTACACAATTGTACAACCTTGTACACACTTGTACAACCTTGTACACCCTTGTACACACTTTTACTTATCGTACACACTTGTACACCCTTGTACAAACTTGTACATCCTTGTACACACTTGTACAACCTTGTACAAACTTGTACATCCTTGTACACGATTTTACACCCTTGTACACACTTGTACAACCTTGTAAAAACTTGTACAACCTTGTACACACTTGTACACCCTTGTACACACTTGTACAAGCTTGTACACACTTGTACAACCATGTACACACTTGTACAACCTTGTACACACTTGTACAACCTTGTACACACTTGTACAACCTTGTACACACTTGTACAACCTTGTACACACTTGTACAACCTTGTACACACTTGTACAACCTTGTACACACTTGTACAACCTTGTACACACTTGTACAGCCTTGTACACAATTGTACAACCTTGTACACACTTGTACAGCCTTGTACACAATTGTAAAACCTTGTACACACTTGTACAACCTTGTACACCCTTGTACACACTTTTACTTATCGTACACACTTGTACACCCTTGTACAAACTTGTACATCCTTGTACACACTTGTACAACCTTGTACAAAATTGTACAAACTTGTACATCCTTGTACACGATTTTACACCCTTGTACACACTTGTACAACCTTGTAAAAACTTGTACAACCTTGTACACACTTGTACACCCTTGTACACACTTGTACAAGCTTGTACACACTTGTACAAGCTTGTACACACTTGTACAAGGTTGTACACACTTGTACAACATTGTACACACTTGTACAACCTTGTACACACTTGTACAACCTTGTACACACTTGTACAACCTTGTACACACTTGTACAACCTTGTACACACTTGTACAACCTTGTACACACTTGTACAACCTTGTACACACTTGTACAACCTTGTACACACTTGTACAACCTTGTACACACTTGTACAACCTTGTACACACTTGTACAACCTTGTACACACTTGTACAACCTTGTACACACTTGTACAACCTTGTACACACTTGTACAACCTTTTACACACTTGTACAGCCTTGTACACAATTGTACAACCTTGTACACACTTGTACAACCTTGTACACACTTGCACAACTTTGTACACACTTGTACAGTCTTGTACACAATTG
This sequence comes from Macrosteles quadrilineatus, assembly GCF_028750875.1. Lineage (NCBI taxonomy): Eukaryota > Metazoa > Arthropoda > Insecta > Hemiptera > Cicadellidae > Macrosteles > Macrosteles quadrilineatus. The sequence goes on from NW_026543398.1 coordinate 22,803, forward strand.
TACAACCTTGTACACACTTGTACAACCTTGTACACACTTGTACAACCTTGTACACACTTGTACAACCTTGTACACAATTGTACAGCCTTGTACACACTTGTACAACCTTGTACACACTTGTACAGCCTTGTACACAATTGTACAACCTTGTACACACTTGTACAACCTTGTACACACTTGTACAACCTTGTACACAATTGTAAAGCCTTGTACACACTTGTACAACCTTGTACACACTTGTATAACCTTGTAAAAACTTGTACACCCTTGTACACACTTGTACAACCTTGTACAACCTTGTACACACTTGTACAGCCTTGTACACAATTGTACATACTTGTACACACTTGTACAACCTCGTACACAATTGTACAACCTCGTACACACTTATACAACCTTGTACACACTTGTACAACCTTGTACACACTTGTACAACCTTGTACACACTTGTACAACCTTGTACACACTTGTATAACCTTGTACACACTTGTACAACCTTTTACACACTTGTACAGCCTTGTACACAATTGTACAACCTTGTACACACTTGTACAGCCTTGTACACAATTGTACAACTTTGTACACACTTGTACAACCTTGTACACCCTTGTACACACTTTTACTTATCGTACACACTTGTACACCCTTGTACAAACTTGTACATCCTTGTACACACTTGTACAACCTTGTACAAACTTGTACATCCTTGTACAAACTTGTACATCCTTGTACACGATTTTACACCCTTGTACACACTTGTACAACCTTGTAAAAACTTGTACAACCTTGTACACACTTGTACACCCTTGTACACACTTGTACAAGCTTGTACACACTTTTACAACCATGTACACACTTGTACAACCTTGTACACACTTGTACAACCTTGTACACACTTGTACAACCTTGTACACACTTGTACAACCTTGTACACACTTGTACAACCTTGTAAAACTTGTACACATTTGTACACACTTGTACACCCTTGTACACACTTGTACAACCTTGTACAAACTTATACAATCTTGTACACACTTGTACAACCCAGTACACACTTGTACAATCTTGTACACACTTGTACAACCCAGTACACACTTGTACAATCTTGTACAAACTTGTGATCCCTTGTACAAACTTGTACAACCTTGTACACAATTGTAAAACCTTGTACACACTTGTACAACCTTGTACAAACTTGTACACACTTGTACAAACTTTTACATCCTTGTACACATTTGTACACCCTTGTACACACTTGTACAACCTTGTACAACCTTGTACAAACCTGTACACCCTTGTACACACTTGTACAAGCTTGTACACGATTGTACACCCTTGTACACACTTGTGCACCCTTGTACAAACTTGTACATCCATGTACACACTTGTACAACCTTGTACAAACTTGTACAAACTTGTACAAACTTGTACATCCTTGTACACGATTGTTCACCCTTGTACACACTTGTACAACCTTGTACACACTTGTACAACCTGATACACAATTGTACAACCTTGTACACACTTGTACAACCTTGTACACACTTGTACAACCTTGTACACACTTGTACAACCTTGTACACACTTGTACAACCTTGTACACACTTGTACAGCCTTGTACACAATTGTACAACCTTGTACACACTTGTACAACCTTGTACACACTTGTACAACCTTGTACACAATTGTACAGCCTTGTACACACTTGTACAACCTTGTACACACTTGTACAGCCTTGTACAAAATTGTACAACCTTGTACACACTTGTACAGCCTTGTACACAATTGTACAACCTTGTACACACTTGTACAACCTTGTACACCCTTGTACAAACTTTTACACATCGTACACACTTGTACACCCTTGTACAAACTTTTACATCCTTGTACACACTTGTACAACCTTGTACACACTTGTACAATCTTGTACACACTTGTACAGCCTTGTACACAATTGTACAACCTTGTACACACTTGTACAGCCTTGTACACAATTGTACAACCTTGTACACACTTGTACAACCTTGTACACCCTTGTACACACTTTTACTTATCGTACACACTTGTACACCCTTGTACAACCTTGTACATCCTTGTACACACTTGTACAACCTTGTACAAACTTGTACAAACTTGTACATCCTTGTACACGATTTTACACCCTTGTACACACTTGTACAACCTTGTAAAAACTTGTACAACCTTGTACACACTTGTTCACCCTTGTACACACTTGTACAAGCTTGTACACACTTGTACAACCTTGTACACACTTGTACACCCTTGTACACACATGTACAACCTTGTACACAACTTGTACAACCTTGTACACACTTGTACAACCTTGTAAAACTTGTACACCCTTGTACAAACTTGTACACCCTTGTACACACTTGTACACATTTGTACACACTTGTACACCCTTGTACACACTTGTACAACCTTGTACAAACTTATACAATCTTGTACACACTTGTACAACCCAGTACACAACTTGTACAACCTTGTACACACTTGTACAACCTTGTAAAACTTGTACACCCTTGTACAAACTTGTACACCCCTGTACAAACTTGTACACATTTGTACACACTTGTACACCCTTGTACACACTTGTACAACCTTGTACAAACTTATACAATCTTGTACACACTTGTACAACCCAGTACACACTTGTACAATCTTGTACAAACTTGTACATCCTTGTACACGATTGTACACCCTTGTACACACTTGTACAACCTTGTACACACTTGTACAACCTTGTACACAATTGTACAACCTTGTACACACTTGTACAACCTTGTACACACTTGCACAACTTTGTACACACTTGTACAGTCTTGTACACAATTGTACAACCTTGTACACACTTGTACAACCTTGTACACACTTGTACAACCTTGTACACAATTGTACAGCCTTGTACACACTTGTACAACCTTGTACACACTTGTACAGCCTTGTACACAATTGTACAACCTTGTACACACTTGTACAACCTTGTACACACTTGTACAACCTTGTACACAATTGTACAGCCTTGTACACACTTGTACACACTTGTACAACCTTGTAAAAACTTGTACGCCCTTGTACACACTTGTACAACCTTGTACAACCTTGTACACACTTGTACAGCCTTGTACACAATTGTACATACTTGTACACACTTGTACAACCTTGTACACAATTGTACAACCTCGTACACACTTATACAACCTTGTACACACTTGTACAACCTTGTACACACTTGTACAACCTTGTACACACTTGTACAACCTTTTACACACTTGTACAGCCTTGTACACAATTGTACAGCCTTGTACACAATTGTACAACCTTGTACACACTTGTACAGCCTTGTACACAATTGTACAACCTTGTACACACTTGTACAACCTTGTACACCCTTGTACACACTTTTACTTATCGTACACACTTGTACACCCTTGTACAAACTTGTACATCCTTGTACACACTTGTACAACCTTGTACAAACTTGTATATCCTTGTACACGGTTTTACACCCTTGTACACACTTGTACAACCTTGTAAAAACTTGTACAACCTTGTACACACTTGTACACCCTTGTACACACTTGTACAAGCTTGTACACACTTGTACAACCATGTACACACTTGTACAACCTTGTACACACTTGTACAACCATGTACACACTTGTACAACCTTGTACACACTTGTACAACCTTGTACACACTTGTACAACCTTGTACACACTTGTACAACCTTGTACACACTTGTACAACCTTGTACACACTTGTACAACCTTGTACACACTTGTACAGCCTTGTACACAATTGTACAACCTTGTACACACTTGTACAGCCTTGTACACAATTGTAAAACCTTGTACACACTTGTACAACCTTGTACACCCTTGTACACACTTTTACTTATCGTACACACTTGTACACCCTTGTACAAACTTGTACATCCTTGTACACACTTGTACAACCTTGTACAAAATTGTACAAACTTGTACATCCTTGTACACGATTTTACACCCTTGTACACACTTGTACAAGCTTGTACACGATTGTACACCCTTGTACACACTTGTGCACCCTTGTACAAACTTGTACATCCATGTACACACTTGTACAACCTTGTACAAACTTCTACAAACTTGTACAAACTTGTACATCCTTGTACACGATTGTTCACCCTTGTACACACTTGTACAACCTTGTACACACTTGTACAACCTGATACACAATTGTACAACCTTGTACACACTTGTACAACCTTGTACACACTTGTACAACCTTGTACACACTTGTACAACCTTGTACACACTTGTACAACCTTGTACACACTTGTACAGCCTTGTACACAATTGTACAACCTTGTACACACTTGTACAACCTTGTACACACTTGTACAACCTTGTACACAATTGTACAGCCTTGTACACACTTGTACAACCTTGTACACACTTGTACAGCCTTGTACAAAATTGTACAACCTTGTACACACTTGTACAGCCTTGTACACAATTGTACAACCTTGTACACACTTGTACAACCTTGTACACCCTTGTACAAACTTTTACACATCGTACACACTTGTACACCCTTGTACAAACTTGTACATCCTTGTACACACTTGTACAACCTTGTACACACTTGTACAATCTTGTACACACTTGTACAGCCTTGTACACAATTGTACAACCTTGTACACACTTGTACAGCCTTGTACACAATTGTACAACCTTGTACACACTTGTACAACCTTGTACACCCTTGTACACACTTTTACTTATCGTACACACTTGTACACCTTTGTACAAACTTGTACATCCTTGTACACACTTGTACAACCTTGTACAAACTTGTACAAACTTGTACATCCTTGTACACGATTTTACACCCTTGTACACACTTGTACAACCTTGTAAAAACTTGTACAACCTTGTACACACTTGTACACCCTTGTACACACTTGTCCAAGCTTGTACACACTTGTACAACCTTGTACACACTTGTACACCCTTGTACACACATGTACAACCTTGTACACAACTTGTACAACCTTGTACACACTTGTACAACCTTGTAAAACTTGTACACCCTTGTACAAACTTGTACACCCCTGTACACACTTGTACACATTTGTACACACTTGTACACCCTTGTACACACTTGTACAACCTTGTACAAACTTATACAATCTTGTACACACTTGTACAACCCAGTACACAACTTGTACAACCTTGTACACACTTGTACAACCTTGTAAAACTTGTACACCCTTGTACAAACTTGTACACCCCTGTACGAACTTGTACACATTTGTACACACTTGTACAGCCTTGTACACACTTGTACAACCTTGTACAAACTTATACAATCTTGTACACACTTGTACAACCCAGTACACACTTGTACAATCTTGTACAAACTTGTACATCCTTGTACACGATTGTACACCCTTGTACACACTTGTACAACCTTGTACACACTTGTACAACCTTGTACACAATTGTACAACCTTGTACACACTTGTACAACCTTGTACACACTTGCACAACTTTGTACACACTTGTACAGTCTTGTACACAATTGTACAACCTTGTACACACTTGTACAACCTTGTACACACTTGTACAACCTTGTACACACTTGTACAACATTGTACACAATTGTACAGCCTTGTACACACTTGTACAACCTTGTACACACTTGTACAGCCTTGTACACAATTGTACAACCTTGTACACACTTGTACAACCTTGTACACACTTGTACAACCTTGTACACAATTGTAAAGCCTTGTACACACTTGTACAACCTTGTACACACTTGTATAACCTTGTAAAAACTTGTACACCCTTGTACACACTTGTACAACCTTGTACAACCTTGTACACACTTGTACAGCCTTGTACACAATTGTACATACTTGTACACACTTGTACAACCTCGTACACAATTGTACAACCTCGTACACACTTATACAACCTTGTACACACTTGTAAACCTTGTACACACTTGTACAACCTTGTACACACTTGTACAACCTTGTACACACTTGTACAACCTTGTACACACTTGTACAACCTTTTACACACTTGTACAGCCTTGTACACAATTGTACAACCTTGTACACACTTGTACAGCCTTGTACACAATTGTACAACTTTGTACACACTTGTACAACCTTGTACACCCTTGTACACACTTTAACTTATCGTACACACTTGTACACCCTTGTACAAACTTGTACATCCTTGTACACACTTGTACAACCTTGTACAAACTTGTACATCCTTGTACAAACTTGTACATCCTTGTACACGATTTTACACCCTTGTACACACTTGTACAACCTTGTAAAAACTTGTACAACCTTGTACACTCTTGTACACCCTTGTACACACTTGTACAAGCTTGTACACACTTTTACAACCATGTACACACTTGTACAACCTTGTACACACTTGTACAACCTTGTACACACTTGTACAACCTTGTACACACTTGTACAACCTTGTAAAACTTGTACACATTTGTACACACTTGTACACCCTTGTACACACTTGTACAACCTTGTACAAACTTATACAATCTTGTACACACTTGTACAACCCAGTACACACTTGTACAATCTTGTACAAACTTGTGATCCCTTGTACAAACTTGTACAACCTTGTACACAATTGTAAAACCTTGTACACACTTGTACAACCTTGTACAAACTTGTACACACTCGTACAAACTTTTACATCCTTGTACACATTTGTACACCCTTGTACACACTTGTACAACCTTGTACAACCTTGTACAAACCTGTACACCCTTGTACACACTTGTACAAGCTTGTACACGATTGTACACCCTTGTACACACTTGTGCACCCTTGTACAAACTTGTACATCCATGTACACACTTGTACAACCTTGTACAAACTTGTACAAACTTGTACAAACTTGTACATCCTTGTACACGATTGTTCACCCTTGTACACACTTGTACAACCTTGTACACACTTGTACAACCTGATACACAATTGTACAATCTTGTACACACTTGTACAACCTTGTACACACTTGTACAACCTTGTACACACTTGTACAACCTTGTACACACTTGTACAACCTTGTACACACTTGTACAGCCTTGTACACAATTGTACAACCTTGTACACACTTGTACAACCTTGTACACACTTGTACAACCTTGTACACAATTGTACAGCCTTGTACACACTTGTACAACCTTGTACACACTTGTACAGCCTTGTACAAAATTGTACAACCTTGTACACACTTGTACAGCCTTGTACACAATTGTACAACCTTGTACACAATTGTACAACCTTGTACACACTTGTACAACCTTGTACACCCTTGTACAAACTTTTACACATCGTACACACTTGTACACCCTTGTACAAACTTTTACATCCTTGTACACACTTGTACAACCTTGTACACACTTGTACAATCTTGTACACACTTGTACAGCCTTGTACACAATTGTACAACCTTGTACACACTTGTACAGCCTTGTACACAATTGTACAACCTTGTACACACTTGTACAACCTTGTACACCCTTGTACACACTTTTACTTATCGTACACACTTGTACACCCTTGTACAAACTTGTACATCCTTGTACACACTTGTACAACCTTGTACAAACTTGTACAAACTTGTACATCCTTGTACACGATTTTACACCCTTGTACACACTTGTACAACCTTGTAAAAACTTGTACAACCTTGTACACACTTGTACACCCTTGTACACACTTGTACAAGCTTGTACACACTTGTACAACCTTGTACACACTTGTACACCCTTGTACACACATGTACAACCTTGAACACAACTTGTACAACCTTGTACACACTTGTACAACCTTGTAAAACTTGTACACCCTTGTACAAACTTGTACACCCCTGTACACACTTGTACACATTTGTACACACTTGTACACCCTTGTACACACTTGTACAACCTTGTACAAACTTATACAATCTTGTACACACTTGTACAACCCAGTACACAACTTGTACAACCTTGTACACACTTGTACAACCTTGTAAAACTTGTACACCCTTGTACAAACTTGTACACCCCTGTACAAACTTGTACACATTTGTACACACTTGTACACCCTTGTACACACTTGTACAACCTTGTACAAACTTATACAATCTTGTACACACTTGTACAACCCAGTACACACTTGTACAATCTTGTACAAACTTGTACATCCTTGTACACGATTGTACACCCTTGTACACACTTGTACAACCTTGTACACACTTGTACAACCTTGTACACAATTGTACAACCTTGTACACACTTGTACAACCTTGTACACACTTGCACAACTTTGTACACACT
>NW_026543399.1:0-31066 GCF_028750875.1 Macrosteles quadrilineatus
AAGGAAGTATTATACAGTTTTCCCAATAAACTACTGTATCTAAACAACTTCATACATTATATTGATGATGTTACCCATTATTATAAACAACGTCATTTTGTCCAAATTGTTTATTTTATGGAATATAATCTTTGATTTTTAATAGAAATTCAGTACCCAAAAGTCATTGATATTGTACAAAACACTTTTCCGCTAAATGCTAACTATGAGCTAAACAATACAAATTGTTTCACGTAAAATTCAATTATTTGCACAAGTATTTTGCAGTAAAATGTATGAACACACATATAGTATATTCATGAAACTACAATCTATGCTGCTTAAATTTAGCACGTAAATTGAATTCAGTTGAGTTGAGTACAGATTGTATAACTAGTTGAAAGGATGTTAATTGCAAATTCTCTGTCGTCACTCACTGTTAAACAACCTGACTATGCTTGAAATTCAGAAACATCGTAAACATGATAGCTAGTAATATTGGAACTGTAACTCTATTCTTTAATCCATTGTATACTGCACGTAGTTTGATATAACCATAGTCATTCTGGCGATTATGGTGGGATAATAAACTTTTATTGCACCTAAACACAGTTGGTAAACAATAAAGGAGTTGTTGTCACTGTATAAAAAATACAACGGTCATATGAGTAATAATTCTTTAGTTAAAAGAAAAAAACCATGTGCTAGACTAAATTAAAACCAAAACTAAAAAAAAAAAACAAAAAAATAGACTAAAAACTAAATAGGAAACAAAATTGTGTAGAAATTGTTTTTTTGTTTTAATAATATTAATGATCTCTTCAAATCTTTTCATAAAAGGGAATACAGATTATTTTTATTTAGTTGGTGATTATAACTTAAACCAAATGTGTAGTACGAAATTCATTTCCATGGCATCATTTGTAATAGAAACACCGGAGTTATTGGTAGAAGACTAAAGGAAAGCAATGAACAATTTTACGAGACATAGCATTTTACAATCTAGTGTAAATCTAAAGAGAAATGGAGGTCTTAAATGTGATTGGTTCCTCGAAACCAAGTATAGTGTTGATGTATTTGTAGTCACACTATAGTAATGATCTGCATTCTTATGATTATCTCTGGATTTAGGATGTATTGGAAACATTTAAATTAAAACAAACAGTTTTGAGAAAGATTAATTGTAAGCCAGATATGTTGTATCACATAAGTGTTGTATATGGTACCTGCCGGAAAATATGTAAAAAACAATTCAAACAGTTGTTGCTTGAAAAAAATAGAAAAATAAAATGACTATTGGGCAAAAATATGGTGAAACTAGTCTTAGAACACATTTTTAAATGTCCACAATCATATGGTCAAGATGACTAATATATGTATACGATTTGCTAGACGTGCCAATGGAATCGAAGTTAGCAGAATTTGTTTCTAAACTTTCGTAGACATTCATATATTTTTTTACTCTCCATTTTGGCCTGATGATAGTCCATTTAACTTGTAAAAAAAACTCGTATGGGGGATGAAAAAAATAATAAAATATTGTAAATGTTTGGTTCAATGTAGATGCAAAAATAATGCTGTAAGACGAAGGCATTAGTACGTAAAATGTTATTTAACAATCGTTAAATAAATAATGTACCAGAAACCAATTTGACAAACTTTAATGTACTTGTAATCTATGCTCTATGTTATCTATCTATGCTATCATGTTGACCTGTGACTAGCTTTAGGCGTTGAGTCAGCAAATGTGAACATCATGTCTACACAGAGAATAAGTTATAGATACAACCTATCGCTACGTGGTCAATGTGTTCACGTCGTGGTGAAGCTATATGGATGAAAATACCCCGCCGCAGCAGACCTGCAGACTAAGCGAATTTCAACTTGTTCAATTACAATTTTACTAAAATATTTCCATAAATAAGACGTATCTTTTCTCAATTTAACTAACATAATTAGATTTAACGAGTACTTAGGTTTGCTGCTACGGGGAAGGTAAAAAGCGTTTTTGACCACACGTCAATTGGATGAAATAAATAAATTTGCCAAATTTTATCAACATATGTCCATAAACAAGTAAAATACAACCGTTTTCATTTTCTCCATAAGAATAACATGGGAATTTTAAATTTTAAAGTTTTGATTTTATTTTCTCCGTAACCGTTAGGCATACAACAGCGCTTCAATATAGGCTACTACATTATTCATTTTTTTAGGCTCTACAATATGGTTTGGTAACATTTTGCTAATTCTTTTGTTTTTAGGGTAAAAAATGGGAGAATATATTTTTACCCCATAAAAACCCCATAAACCCCGGTTCCCATAGTCCGATTATGCTGGTTCACGAACTCGTTCGAATAAACGTAGGTTAGTAGGGTAAAAATGAGAGAGCTAGCACCACCGTGTTATTAAACGGCTGAGAGAACTGGCACGGGGAGAACGTACATGGGTGAGAGAGCTGGCACGGTGAGAGAGCTGGCACACGGTGTCGAAAGTTTCCGTCGGCGTGTCGGGGTGGACGGTTGAGAGAGCTGGCACCGCGGAGGCTGGCACACGGGAAAGGTGTCGGTGGTGTGTCGTGGTGGACGGACGAGAGAGCTGACACCGTGGAGGGTACAGGTGTGACAAGATGTATTATAAATATTTAAATTAACATTTTGATTTTTAAGGTGGTGATGATTAACTCGCAAACGCTTGTCGCTTTTGTCAATTAGTGTTGAGTGTAGATAGTTTTCCAAATGCGTGGAGTAAATAGAGTGTTTAATTGTTAGCCTGATGTAAGGAATAATGGATAAATAATATGTTTATATAGATTAATTTAAAAACGATTATGGTGGAATCGCAAGCGATTTTATGGCATGCGTTCGTATATCATTTAACGTTGAGGTTGTTTCCACAAATATGTGACATATTTTGTTTGGGAATTTGTGTTCGAAACTTATATTTTAAAAACTACCATGTGATTAAAAAAATATATATATAAAATATTAGTTTCATCTGTTTAAAAAATCTTAGGACTGACATATGTTGTATTTTAAAATAAGTTAAACAATTTACAGATTGTATAGTATTTAGATAAGCGCTTAATGGATTTGCATCGTGGCTTATCGTGACGTTGCAGAAAACATGCGATAGTGATAACTGCGAGTGCATCATCAATTCATTTGAGTCAAACAACAGATAAGATGTCTAATTTATATACCAATTATTTGTTTACAATCTGAAGCAAGTCTTTATACTGATATCGATACGAGGTAGGTTGTGTAGGTCATGTTTCAGGTTGACGAGCGGTTATCGTCTCGGGCTTCGACGCCACGGGACCGGGTTCGGGACTGACGAAGGTAAGTATATTAGGATAATTTATTTTTACTATATTTAATTGTAATTTATATATGTAATAAAAGAAATGTTTTTGAGTTTAGTATATATTTATTCACAATAAGCAGTAGTACTACAGTATAAAAAATGTCTATTATATATCATGTTAAACAATATTATCTTTTTGAATCCAGGAGTTTTTGGACGAAGGAAAACCAAGCCATTTTACAAACACTTTATCATCCTTCTTCTTGAGAATCTTTTCGACTAAGTAAACGTCTTTATGTTTAACCTTAGTTAGCTCTTCTTGATAGAATCCTCCGGCAATGGGTTGGTTCTCGGCATCTACCAACTTGTAAGTGACGGGTTCTGTCGGAACTACTTGCGTGATGCGAAATATTTCTGTGGAATAATTCGGAGTATATCCCTTGGCGAATTCCCCTTTATATTTGCTAATGCGGACGTAGTCGTTAATTTCAAACTTAGGTATCATTCGTAGTTTGGGTTGTTTATATGAATAAATGGTCTTTAGTAATTCCATTTCATTCTTCTTTGATACGTCACACGGCTTCATTTTTATAGTCGAATGTTTCTTTGTATTGTAGAAGTCCATTAGTTGGTCTAGTATGTCGATCCAATTGTAAGTACCATTAATTGTAAATTTTTTCCACATAAAATTTTTAACGTGCGATTAAATCTTTCTGCCACGCTCGACTTTAAAATGCTGTAGGTAGAATAGTGGTTAATTTTATAATCACCCATCAACTTTTTAAACTCGGAATTGTAGAATTCTGTTCCTAAATCGGATTGTAAATTTTTTGGAACCCTTCCCTGTTTTAATATGTTTTCCATTGCAAAAGTAACCTCTTTACTGGTTTTAGTTTTGAGAGGTCTTGACCAAGCATATTTTGAAAAAACGTCAATTACTGTGATTATATACTTGAATCCCTTATTGACCTTGTAATATTTTGTCATATCAATTAAATCACACTGCCAAAGGTCGTCAAACCCTTTCACAACTACCTTTCGTCGAGGAAAATTCTTTCTTACCGACTTATGTAACTCGTTAGCAATATCTTCTTTTATACCCATAATATTAGTTACTCTATAACTCCTTTATCTCTGAGCTCTGATATTATATTTATAACTTCGTTATTGTGACTAGTATTACCTGAAATCTCTGATAATTTCAATAATCGCAGCCTGTCCACAATTTCATTTATATTATCATAATGCACATAGTCTGGAGCACATGGATAAGTATCCAATTTTAAATAGGGAGTTTTTAACCCACTCCCTTTCTTAAAAATATTTTTTATATAGTTTCTGTATTTAAATGTATTTGTAGCTTGAACCTTCTCTCCATCAGAATGTCTCACTAAATGAGCATTTGTAAGCAGTAATATATCTTTAAAAGAATTCAGATCATCTTTAGTGATAAGTGTCTTATTTGGTTTCTTCTTAAACATAAGTTCCAACAAACCAATTGTTGGTTTAAATTTTTGACCTTTTATTTTAATGAAACTATCAGATGGATCGTAGTTAATTTTACTATTTCCAATCATCCATTCATCATTATCACCTAAATATACACCATACGTATGATCCATTTCATTTTTACTATCGTTAATAGATTTATTGATATAATCGTTAAAATTTTCTTCGTTTTCATCATGTTCACTATTGGAATCCGATTCTTCTGATAATGATTCATTGGTTTGAATTTGTGAAGGTTTGCTTTCATTCATAACTTTAAGTGATGACGACGGAGTTTGTTCACTATCAAGAATTGATGAATTCTTGTCACTCTTTTTTTTCTTTTTCTCTTCAATATTTTTTACTATTTCACTAATAGGATCGACGATAGGTTTAAATTTCTTTTTGAATATTTCTTCTTCATCCACAATACCTCGTTTCAGTGCTAAATATTTTTTTCTTACCATATTACTTGTTTTGATTAACTCCTTTTTAACATCCATTTCCTTTCGAAGTTGGATGAAGACTGTGTGGTATCACATACAATATTACCTTATAAAAAATTTATCGAACCCATTGCGATATCTACCATTGTTCAGATCACTTTCTTTATCGATTACGAAAAATCCAAATTTTTTATTCCAACAAATTTGACACATATCTACAAATTCCGTAAATGTTAAGTCGGGATTAATATGATTGTTATAAACATGTTTAAGATTATTATTATCCTGTTTAAAAACAATTATCATATTAGCATTATCTCTAATTAACTGCTTCGGAATTCTGGAATAAGATTGACAAAGATAAAAACAATCCACGTCTTTGTGTCGACCCATACTAAAAAATGCACTTACGTTGTTTTGCTTATCACATATTATATCATCAAACACAAACACCGAGTGTTTCTTAGCCTCAGAAGGTTGAATTACTTCTTCATTTTCAGAGAATTTATAATAACCAATTCCTTTTACATTTTTTAAAACGTTTTCCAAAAACTGGTATTTTGGTTGATATAAGGACTTTGAGTAAACATATATGTTTTCAAATTTTAATCCATTAGGATCTGTAATTAGGCTTAACATCACAGCAGTTTTCCCACAAGATGATGGTCCTGTAATTAAACATCTGATTTGATTTGGAAGGAGCCCACTATGTCTTCGTCTATTATCAACCGGTTTTAAATCAAAACTTTCAATGTTTAATTTTTGTTTTTGATTAATCACCTTCATTATTATGAGATAACCTTCTCTTACCACGTTCTATGCAGAAATGAGATTGATCGGCATTCTTAAATTCTTATGTAATCTTATAAGTAGTACACAAGGGAATATAAATAATAAACGAAAAAATATAAATGAAAACTATTTTATTTCCACATGGTTCTATTTTCCATCCTATGATATAAAGATTTCATTTTTTCTACAGCAAGTTTTACTGACTTAATTTTTGAACTATTAAAGCTTTTTGAAAACAGATCACCGATACGCTTATCTTTCTCCTCGTCTGTGCAGTCTGAAAATAATGATGTAAACCCCTCAATGTCTTGCCCAGAAGATCGATGGATCAGATACATCAAAGTGTAGTATCCACTGTAGTCTGATGATTCACTCTGTATTCGATGTCGATTGTAACTCCATTTTTCAGTAGCATTTTGAATGAAGAGAAATATTTTGTAAGGTGGAGGTAAACCGAAACTATCAAAATATTCACCCCGATGAAATTCGTCAATGTAAACGGCTACCCATCGGTCTCCAGTATTGAATATATATGATGAGGGATAGTTGATGTATGAAGGTATTCTACCTTCAGCGTGAAATATTCCGTTAAAATGTTGAACGATTTGTGGATTACTTTGAATAAAAAGCTTTAATTCGATTGCGTACATCTTGCACAATTTTCTTTTCTCTGAGGTTTTCCGTCGATGTGATCTGTACCCGCACCTGAGGAGTTGTAATGTTCATAGCAGTAAATTATATCCTTTAGCTTATCTTTTTTGTGATCTGGGAGAAGGTCCCACACGTGCCATAGGTCACTCGGGGACACGTGATGTACAAAATACTCTTTCGGTAGGTAAGATATTTCTTGTATTTTTAAATTGGCTAAAGTTCTGTTACCGTATTTATCAAGCGTATTGAATTTATCAATAATTTCTCCAATCTTGTCAACTGTTTTGTCTTCGATCTCCAATAATGTGGATTTCTTTTCAACCTTGTTTATATACCAGTGTAACAACAGTCTAACATTTTCACTTGCACATTGATCAGTCGTTCGAGAATGGTAAAAACACTTTCTAAAGCTCATCTGTTTTCTCAGATCGTTGATTCTTGGACAACAAATTTCATCCATATCCCGCACGGACACAGTTTTATTCGATAAAGTATTTTCAATAAAAATCTTTTTTTCCATACCTTTGACTAATACAACATCGTAAGATCCTAATATCCTGTTAAAAATATTCTTCATTTCGAAATATGGAGTGTAACCGTCATTCCAGTCAATTCCATGACAGAATTGCTTAACCCATGTTGCAACCTTTTGTTGTGTTTCAGGTAACGCTGTATATGGAAAAGGTGGTTTGAAAATAATCGATTGCACTTTACTACCTGAAGTTGTGAGAAAAGCTGCTTCCTTCACGATGAACTCATTTTTTAGTCCACGGAACCCTTGGATATCACATACGACTGTTCTGTTCGACATCTTGTTAGCAACTGGAATAAAAATTGTGAATTATCACGTTACAACTTGTTTAATCTCAACCTACTAACCCTTGACCTTGTTCCTGACCTTTTGTTTTCCTTTTTTCACCTCATACTAACTTTTTTACCAAACTTGTCATCGGGTTGTATTCAACGACACGATCGTGTAATATTAAACAATATGCTGTAGTTTTAGCTGCGATTGTACTTTTCGATTCAAACTCTAATCTTATATCCACTGGTCCTGATTTTATGGATTCGTTTTGTCTGGAACAATCGATTACAATTAACGGAGCATGTGTTACAAATTCACTATATGTGAATAGGGGTTCGCCCTTTTTAAAATAGTAGTTTTCTTGAAATTTTACATACATTTCATAAAGAATCGCTAGCTGATTCTTGGACTGATCAAGGTTCATATCGTCATACGGGTAACACTCTGAATTCAAATAAAGTTTTACATTTGAAACGTCACATATATCAAATTCGCTGACATTTTTTTTGATATTGTTTGATCTGTCCGTTTGAAATGCTAATACAACATATCGTGGTTTTTCCAACTGAGTTGATGTTTTTACATTCCATGTCTGTCTATTTGATTGTGGTAATAAAGGATATTCATAAAGCTCCCATGTTCTAAAATTGATGAAAATTGATTGATTTTTTTCAATAACTTTGAGTAAAGATAGTTTTTCTTGATCTGATGGGAATACGTAGGGAACTCTCCATTGAATTTTCTTGATGTTAATGTCCATCGTTGGCTCGATACTTGTACTTGTACCTGCAGCTCCTGTTTCAGTCTTAACCTCACCAAGCATAGCATTTAGGTCAGTTCTTGATCTTATAAGTATAAGTTCCTGTTTAACGTTTAATATAATTTTATTATAATCCTCAGCGAACCCAATTAAAATCTTAAGAGGAATGCAGACATTAAAATAGAAAGTACCTTTATTTGTACTGTCTTCTTTGAGAGTCAATAAACTACCTTTTTCACTCGTCCAGCCTGCATTAGTTAACATTTTAATGTCACTATCATTAAAAGACAGATAACCTTTCATTGTACTTGTAATTCCAACGTTTTTCACCCTATCTATTTCAACTCCACCGATTTCGTATCGTATTTCATCAAATAAATAAGCATATCCGTTATTAATGAATTTTGTATTTGTTGATTTAACCACCCCCTCGATGTAGAGAGTACTGTTGCAGGGATACGTATAGATATCTTGATGTTGGATTGGTATTCTAATTTCATCATTATTGTTGAATGAAGAATTAGCATATGGTTGATGTGCGTGTACTTCTATTTTATTTATCGATTCGTCAAAGTAAATTTGCTCTCTTACTTGTAATATACTACCAGCCATGTTTAATTTTTAAGCCTAATGATACTAAAAAGTCTCTATTACTCTTAGAAAGAGAACCTCTCTTCACGGTGTCCGGTGTAGAAATGTTCACGGTTTTCAAATACGGTATGTTCTTAACTGGGGTGAAGATCATAGGCATGATTACAAACGTTTAAGATGTAATGTTACTGTGATGGTTTCTTCACGGAAATTGATAGGTTTACCATTTTGATCAGTTATTTTAAGGGATATGTTATCAATCGTCCTTGTGTTGATTGGAAGATAGATTATATTGGCGGGAGTTTCAACTATTTTAAATCCTGGTGGAACAGTGGGAAAGAATGTATGTATCACATGACTTGGATTACTATTTACAAACGAAGACGTAATTATATTACACTCCACGTTTATAGTATTGACTTTTAAGACGTTTACCGTTCCATCCGACACATGAGTGAAAAACTTGTTTAATTTTCTATTTTTGAAACCTAATAAAGGACCTATTGAGTCTGAAGGAGTGAAGTCGATGTCTTTGGAACACTTTATCTCACTTTTTAACGTATTATTGTTTGGTTGAATTGTTATCAGTACATCATGATTAATGGGATACGCATTTTTGTATGATAAGCTAGTATCGATGTCAGTTTCTGTTTCACCTCTCTTATCTCCAAGAACCTTTCGTAAATACTTTTGCAAATCTTTAACTTCATATGATCCAGTAGGTATTTCTATACCCACCTCTTCATTTTTATCGGTAAGATAATAAAACATATTACACCCTTCCTCAACATTTGGAATTGAATTAAATGTTTCAAAATTGATGAACCCTAACACGTAATCTCGATCATTTTCTAGTTCAATTTTGGGGAATATTTCACAGCTTAAGAGTGAACTATTTCCCGAAATTACAAATAGGTGAGACATGTTGCTTGTACGATGGTCAAATAATGACTGAGATAGTTATTGGAGAATATTTTAATTACAATCAGACAGAAATTTCAAACACAACTGTCCACATATTTCAGTGTTAAAATTTTGATCCCTAACATAGTTATACAAAATAATACAGTTTTTTAAATAATGTATAACTTCCATTGGTGGTTTGAGGTTCCCAAAACTGTCGTAATACTTTGCATGTGATCCATCTTTACGTAAAGCGACCCAATGAGTCCCGGGCCCATCATCATCGTCTAAGTTTATGATTATCGCTTCTTTATTCCATGGATGCAAAGGCAGTTTATCCTTAGAGAATACTCCTCTAAAGTAAGGTATTTTCAATCGTTTAGCATACCTTTCCAAATCCAGATTGGTTAGTGCGTTTGATCTAAAAAAATACCCATCCCTTGTTTGTATGGTCTCAAATACAATCCTTTTCCTGTTTTAATCTTAACGTCACTTACATTTTCCTTTCTTGCTCTGTTAACTTCGTTTATGGCTTTATACACTGAGGTAGCTCCGCCGGCCAGACTTCCGATGGCAGACAGTCCGGCAAATAATGGCAACAGGAACGGTAACGCTCCTCCAGATTTGGGTATGGGTATGATTCTAGGTTTTTTTATTTGATCCTTTTTACCACCCCTCATCGCATTTCTTGCAGCTTTCAACGCTGCAGGAACCAATACCTTAAGTTCTTTGCTTTTACTCTTTTTAAGTTCGTTTTTAGCCGCCAGTATAGCATCCTTGAGGTGTTTCTTCTGTGTATTTCCATTCTTACTGTCATGTTTCGGACTCCTTTTCTGCCTTTTCTTTGTAACACTTTCTGACTTCGATTTCTTCATACCAGCACCGAGTTTAAGTTTTGCTTTCATAGCGTTCGTTACTAAAAAAGCGTTTACCTTTTCACCGAGTTTAGCGTCCGGAGCCGATACTCTCGTCCACGCCCTATCGGCCAGCAGCCTGTCAGCTTTGTGTCTACTCGTTAAATCCTTGTTCTGAGCGTATGCTATATCGTGTTCCTTGCAGTAACTATCAAGTGGATTGATCCCTTTGTCGCCCCTTGCCAGACGTTTCTCCAATTTAGTACCAGCCCCACAAAATTGGTATCCACCCAACAGATGTGCCTCAAAAGGTAGGTTATCAATAAGCTTATTAATTAGACCTCCACCTCGTTTGAAGCTCAGAACCATACTGATGACCAGTCCTACTTGCTATTCAACTTACCTACCCTATCCCAAAAGTCGTCTTTATCATCATCTTCTGTTGATTTACTTTCTTTCAAGGTTTTTATTTCAGACCTAAGATAAGCTAAGTCATTTATCATTGCACTCATGACATCTGATATGGGCTTACCTTCTCTATTTCGGGACCTTGCAGTCAACGAAGAAGCTGGATAAAAAACCTTAAGCTTTTCATCAATACGTGACATATCAGAGTTTATCCTGTTTTTGAAAGCATCTAATTGTTTACGAGTCACAGGTGAATTTTCATTCTCGCTCGCTTTGACAACCAATTGAATATTATACTTTTTTAAATCTATGACACCATTCATATCAGGTTTAATATAATCCTTTATCATTTCCCTCAGTACCACTTCAACTAAAGTTGTATTGTTGCTTCGTACTGTTTCATCTACATATTCTTTGTTTGCAACATCATGTCTTTCAATTGGCTTTTTGACATTTGTTATTATTGAATTATTGATATTTACTTCACTTTTGTCATCAATGTATAAATACTTCTGCATGAGTGTTCTTGCCTGACCTAAAGTAATGGGAGAATAATTATTTATGGCTTCATTTATATTAATTATAAACTTTTTAAAGTTTAATTCTCCTTTTTCTGGTTTAATGAAGGATTCCACCGTCTTGCTAATTATTTGATTTACCCTAACTAATTCTTTATCTAGATAAAGTTTATTTATTGCATCAGAGTCATCGGTTGGATCTTTTTCAATTTTAAAAAAGCTCAATCGTTTATTCTTCATATTAATTTCATCATTGATACCAAAAGTCACACATTTTAAATTAATCTGTGAATTAACATAATTTTCGATGTATTGTTTAGAAACTACATCCGTTAACTCGGTAGGATCTCCAATATTGTTAATTCTCATTCTTTTAGCATTAAAATTGCCATTTTCATACATTAAAGTATTGCTTTTGAAATAATCGAGAGATATTGCATCTTTTCCATCTACAGGGTTTGATATATTTTTAATATTATGATTTTCGCAATCAATAATAAATTTCTTTCTATCAAACTTAATAGTATCTCGTAGTTCTTTGTCCATACTATTTTGAAAGTACCTCTTATTAACAACATCCATGTCTGATTCAGGATCATTGACATTAACAATTTTTCTCTTTCTTAAATTAACTTGTTTATCCTCTAACAATAGACATTTTGATGAAATATAATTTAAAGTAACGGCATCACTAGAATCGACAGCTTCCCCTACGTTTGTTAACCTTTTGTTTTCAATATTAAAATTTTGTTTATCAGTTAGCTTGAAACCTATTCCTGAAGGTCCTACTACAACGTTTTCTTTGGAAGTAAAACCTATATAACCTCCAAACTTGTCGATACTTGGTTTCATCGTCTTGAAAGTCAAACATCAAATGATGCTATTCTCTTATTTTGATTGATATAACTATGTTTTTATTCATGACGTAATATTTAATTGTGTATAAATATATATTTATATCAGATAAATGAAAGGGAGATAAATTAATCTGAAACAAGGTAGGTAATAAATAACACTGAACACAGATTGTATGTCAAAATAATTTATATTTATTTACAAACATATCAAAATTACAAATATACATAACAAATGTCAAATATAATTGTTACACTTACAAAATTATGAAAAAAATCTATGTATTAATTTGAAGATTCAATGGTTACAGTAATTAAAAACATAAACAATCAAACTAAATAGATAAGTTAAGTTTACAGTTTTTTCATTACAGTCATAATACTTTCTATTATTCCACTATTTACATAAATTTACTGTAAAGCTCAAATTACTTGATTTATTTGTAACTAGATAATGTCCCTTCTTACAATGACAGACACATGATTGTCAACAATTATTTCCTCTAATTTACAGTCCGGATCATCGTGATCTTCGGAACCACCGTTTAAGACCCAACACACCCTAGCAACCTTTATTAGGACAAGATCTGCGATGTGACTACAGTAATTAATGCTGAACGGCTCGTTTCCATGATTTATTAGGTTAACCCTGACTACGTCTGTATGGTTGGAGTCAATAGACGCTGGAGAGTCTAAAACTGTCACCCCGAAAGTTTCCGCTTGCCATGCTACCGGTCGAATTTGTCCTTCATAACCTTCAGGTATTCTAATTTTTATACCCGCAGATATGGTTTTTCTTTCTCCAGGATTTAAGGTTATAGTGTAAATACAGGAAGGGAAAAATGCGTGCAGAGGTATAGCAACCCGACCCATGTTCTCGTATTCAGGCATATTAAGGAAGCCCTCGTCAACAGAAAGTTGTTCGTACCTGACCGGTACAGTTTCCAAAAAAACATTATCTGAAAAGTAAAAAACTAAATTAACTTACATACAAATTTAACAAATAATTTGAGCTTAACAAGAATCATTGGTCATTTTAGCTTTTTTTGCAATCAGTTCTTTGTGTAAATCAATTTTCCTTTTTTTATTCTCAATTAGTTTGTAATGGCCATATGCCATGGTATGGATATTATCATTTAATACAAATCTTTTATCATCATGAGACGATAACGCTAGTTTTCGTACTTTCGTTGTGTATACATCATGTTTCCTACTCCTAATTATATTCATTTCTTTGTACTGGTTTTGATTACAAAACAAAGCTCTCTCGTAGTCCTGAAAAGTTATTTCATTTTTAACAACACTTTTCTTTACACCCTTAGCACGTTTCTTACAATCATAATTCTTACTAAGAGTAGTATATAGCTTTGTCCTAAGACCAATGAATTTCTTTAGGGGAACTGATAAAGTTTCATCTTTCATAACACCAAGCCTTTTCTTATTATCGAGAGAGAAACAAGCGTGTGTTATTGGGTACTCACTAGTGTCAAAGTAATGTATATTCTCCTTGATTTGCTCATATACGTCAACTGAGTTTACATTTATAAGGTAACTATCCGTATCTGTATATAATAGTTCTACATTTCCTTGACCAAATACACGAGGAAAAATATCATAAAAATATCTATACATTACGATTTTGCTTAGTTCAAGAATAGCCATACCTACTGCAATGGGTTTGTTAAAATTTACTTTAGTTTTATTTAGATGAACTGCTATCAGTTTTTCTGTAAATATAGTTCTATCACGAAAATTAGGCTTAGCAATAAGCTTATCGAGCCTTTTAGTGCTACAAACTATTTCCATATTCATTCTGTTTCTTACGTTTTCCATACATTTGCCATAAACCGAATTGTTCATGAGTTTGAAAAACTCCTTTTCAAACTCATTTTGCGCATTTTTTCTAAATGTTGTGTTTTTTTCGATGTATCCATACAACCACTTAGACTGAACAAATTTCATACCTCTATGGATTTTAACCAAAACCAATCCATGCTCTACGGCCTGTTTTAACGCTTGGCTGTGAATTATGTAATTACGTTTAGGTTCTAAAGTTGTTAACAATTTTGAATGTTTACTACCTGGTGGTACTTTTCTTTGGGCGCAAAATGGTAAGTCGTTGTGTTGTTCATGTAGATGTGCCGGATAATCTAGATCTACCTCAAGTATAAACCCTACTTCATCATTTTCACCAATATCATTAATTTTATTTTTTACTTCATCAATTTCAACAGGGGTTAACCATTTAAAGTCCTTTAACGGTAAACTTTCTCCCATTGCAGCCCCATAAAGGTTATTTATATCTAGGAATAATATAAAGTTTGAATTATCAACTGTCCAGAGTCCCTGATCCATAGGTTTGACACCAGGTTGTGATT
This sequence comes from Macrosteles quadrilineatus, assembly GCF_028750875.1. Classification (NCBI taxonomy): domain Eukaryota; kingdom Metazoa; phylum Arthropoda; class Insecta; order Hemiptera; family Cicadellidae; genus Macrosteles; species Macrosteles quadrilineatus. The sequence goes on from NW_026543399.1 coordinate 14,734, forward strand.
CCGAGTCAAGATTTGTTTCTGAAACTAAATACTTATTTGATGCCTCGCAGTAACGTTTAGTGCACATAGAAATACCACCACGAATACCAGCTTCTATGAACATGTACTGTTCATAGCTTGTTAACAAATCGATTTCAACTTTAGTCAATTTAAGACACGCGTCGAACGAAAGGCCAGGAGCTGTGAAATACCAACCTGGGTCCAAACCATAATTGGATTTACAAACTTTTCGGAAATTTTCAAATACATCGCTTAATAGTAACACATCAGTCTTAAGGTAGATATCAGAAAATTCTCCTAAGGTTTGACAGTTAAATTTGTTCCAAACCTCAACAGCCCTATTATAATCTTCTACAGCAACTTCTGACTTATTTAGAGAGCTGTAAAACTGATCAATAGAAGGCAAGCTAGTCTCATTAAATTTTTCCCAGCCATCTATGTATTCGTAGGGAAAACAGCCTTTTTTTGTAACAATATTAAGTTTATCATAACCGAAATAAGAAAGTGTTTCATTGAATTGATTTTTGTCAAGATTTTTGACTAGTTCATCAAGACTTCTAGACATAAATTTGTACGAATCAAGAAAACGAATTTCAAATCTAGCAGCAACTTTCTTTGATAAAGAGATATACCGTTCTTCTGTATTAGGGATTACCTTTATTTCCATTTCATCATAATCGAGACTTTTAATAATAAAATGGAGGTCATAATTTGACATATTGTGCAAGACTACGGGCAAAAAGTGTGGATTTTGATATGACAAGTTACAATTTGAATGACTTGCACCTCTAAATTTCCCTGTATTAGGGTCGTGATCTCTAACCCTTAAATTATCGGCAGTAAACTGTTCTTCACATATGTGACAGCAAGATGAACGTTCAAACATGTCCACTTCTTCATCCGTTAACTCCATAGGCAACTTATTTTTGTACGTCTCGTACACTTTAAGAGCTTCATCTCTGATCTTTTGGCAAAATACCTTCACAGCATTTTCTCCGCGAAAAAGGACTGGTTCTGATTTTTCACCATTACTTGAAACAACATAATAACAAAAACTTGATGGGTAGTGCTTTTGATAGTCAACAGTTGAAGAGGTAGATTGATTTTGCGTAGCATGTTTAGTTTTGCAGGTGTGGGATTTCTTACAATTCGGTCTTTTACAGTTCAAACAGCATTGATTCAAATTTTTACAGTTGACTCGGAAACAGTTAATACAACATTCATTGGGATTTTTACAGGTAAAAGAATTGCAATTATTACATGGACTTTTTTGTATTAATATACTTTCAAAATCAGCATATACAATGTACGGGACTTGTTGTTGGTGTTTGAAATTTTTAAATTTAAGTTTACAATTATCTTCATTAGGCATTTCTACAGCAACAGGTTCATGATTGTTACATAGCTGTTTATGTACATCGAAGGTAGGTTTATCATTAAAATGGATTAAACATGATTTACAAACAAATTTTCTTCCGTTGTGGTTAGAGGTTTGCGCGCTTACTAATTTATCAAAGTTTTTAATCCACACATAGTGAGATGTTGTTTCATTTTTCAATAGTAATAAATCACGGTGATCATCTTTTTCTTGTTTTGTTACTTTAATAGGATATACAATATATTCCTCACTATTGTGTTTCTTTTCTATTCCAAATATATTTATAGACATATTGTTTATCTGTTCAAATTTAGGTATTGACTTAAGTTTTACAGGATAGTTAATACAGTCCCAGTCATACGCTGCATTCATTTCTGCATTATCAATATAATTGCGGACTCTTTGTGGATTACGAGGTACATTTTTCGCCCATATACTATACTTGAAGCAATAATCATCCTGATTCTTTACATTTACAACAGCTTTCTTGTTTGCAATGAAAGCTGGTAAGGATATATGTTTACATCCTCTTAATGGATAGTATTTATTAATTCTTAGTTCCAGCCCTATAATACTCTTTAGACTCCATCCTGAACCTTTACCTTGGTGTTCTGATTGTTCTGTTAAAAGTTTATCAAAAGCGTTTTTACAAACGTGTTTAGATCTGTACCTAGTAGTATGGGCTCGTTTGCAGTCTTAAATGACAGTTCTTTGATTTCATCTTCTTCTCCTTCAGTTCTTGCATAGATACATTTTAAAATAATATTACATTTCAGAGTTTTCGACTTAAGAAGGTGTTCTTGAATTTTTGAAATAATCAAAGGTTTCGTGTGATATTTTAAAAAATTACCTATATCGATGTATCCTTCACCATTTGTTAAGTAATAGGTTTTAAGCCTACATTTTGCAGCAGACTCGGTCTCAATAATTGGCAAATAGCCCAATGTATTTTTTAAATGAGTGTTACTTGCAGGGTGATTGTCAGATTCTCTGTACCACGTATTACATGGTTTACAAAATTTGAGTTTAATCGTTGCAAGATAGTTTTGCATCGTTAACAGATTACAATAGAATAGTAATTTATATTTGACAATGATATGGAGTATTTCTTATTCAAATTATAAAATGTATTTTTCTATAATTGGCTAGTCCCTATGATGTATTGTACTATAGTAATTGATGGTTTTTCACTATCTCTTACTATTGATGATCTTCGAGCGCAGCTCAGCCAGGCGTCTGGTTTGAGCCAACGTGAGGTCTGCCGTCGCGGAGATTATTGTCACTGCCCCAGCATACTCCCCAAACCTGGCCTGGAGCGATGTGAGCTTCACACAATACGGCAGCCGTACTCTGTATGTTTGGTCATCCCTCCGTTCAAACTTAAACAAACATGTAAAATAAAATTAATTTATAATATTTTTTAAACGTGTGTTAAAATAAATTAAGTGCTGTTATCTTCTGTACCTTATCTAGAAATATATCAAAGTTTAGTTATAGGTTTAGTCATAAGTTTAATTTATAGGTAAAAAAATAATTAATCAACCTAAACATTAATTAACAAAGAAAATAATGATGAACATGAAACGATAAATTAAAGCCTTCTTGTTCCATACAATGACAATTTAGTTTTTTGGGCAATCATTTTTTGAAATAATCATAATTCAAAATGTAGATATAAAAATAGAAATTGACATTGATAATTTAATTCATAAGTATGATTATTTAATTTAGGGTATTATTACTTGCAAATAAGTTTAATATACAGTGTATTTATCAGATAGTGATATAACATATCATCACTATTGAATCTTAGGTGAATTTGGTTGAAAACATTTTAAAGATATAAAGTATAACGTTTATAAATCTAAAGTTTTTTATCAATAATATTTTTATTTTTTTCCTACCTGAACATTAGGTTGAGGGAACACTGCCTTCAAGATAATGTAGAGGTCTTCAAGACTCTCCAGGCCTGATCCCTCGACGATGGAAACGTCCCAGGTGGAGGGTGTGGTCAGCGCGTTGGAGGAAGACATGATGATAATGATTTTGTGTGCGCGAATTATATATCTATATATATACTGATAAGATATGACGTCTTTGACCTTAACCTCCACACGTGGTATTTACGTTATCAGTCGGAAGTCATTAAACACACACGCTGCAACGCTGCACTTTGTAATGGTTACGCAAATTATTATGTTTTGATAAACTAATGCTGCATCCATGATAATCCCTATCAAGAGTTTTTGCACGCCACGATAAGCCTTGCATCATCAAGGATAATTATCAGCTCAGCGCTAAATATTTATTTAAATATACAAACAGTAGTTTTATGATATAAATGAATTTCAGATATAAATGAATTTCAGATATAAATGTACAAATATCCTTATTAAACAAATTGTTTTCATGGTAAACAACGTCATCGTTAAATGACATGCCATAAAAGCGCTTTTAAGTCCACCATAAGTGTTTTTAAATTAATTTATTAAGATATTATTATTTATCCATTATTCCTTACATAAGGCTAACAATTTAACATTCTATTTACTCCACACATTTGGAAAACTATCTACACTCAACACTAAATGGCAGAAGCGACAAGCGTTTGTCAGTCAAACGTTACCACCTTAAAAATCGAGTTTTAAATAAAAATATTTATAATACATCTTGTCGTACGCCCGACATCAGGTAACAAACACCCTTCCAAACCGACACACCTCCGACACCTTTCGACACCGTGTGCCAGCCTCCGCGGTGCCAGCTCTCTCAGCCGTCCACCCCGACACGCCGACGGAAACTTTCGACACCGTGTGCCAGCTCTCTCACCGTGCCAGCTCTCTCACCCATGTACGTTCTCCCCGTGCCAGTTCTCTCAGCCGTTTAATAACACGGTGGTGCTAGCTCTCTCATTTTTACCCTACTTAGGTTTGTTTACACTTTTGTAAAAAATTTCATCAAAATCTGATCATTTTTGCTCATATATGAATTTGGACAAATGTTGTTTTCGACCTCAAATTACCTCAAAACAAAAAAAGTAAATCGGTCCCGGGTTTAGGTCTTACCATGAGACCTACGGAAATAGCTCATTCCCTATATGGGAAATTCGCTAAAAGGAAATAAATAATTACCTTAAGGGACACCTGTGTATAATTTTTACTGTTTATACCTCAAGTATTTTGATGTTACAGGAATGCAAATGCCTAGTGATTTACACATATACTTATTCCACTGGAAATCGGTTCGCATTGCACCTCGGTACGAATAGTAGACAGAAATGTATCTAAATAGTTTTACTTGAACTAGACTTCAGCGTTGTTATAACATTTTAATAAACAATATACGTTGGAATTATAATCAAAGTTCGTCGTAGGTAATAACACGTTCTCACAATAACTCCGTTTTTTACACTCATTGACTCTTTTATTACAAAAGTAAGCCACATAACATGTACAGAGGCTGTTAATAACTTTTTAAATGGTATAGTTGAAATAAGTACCAGGAAATTAAAATGTTTAAGAACCTCAATAACATTTTAAGGCAAAATGTCTACTGCTGTAATGATTGCAATTGTTGTTAGTGATAACCACCAACCATTTTTTAGTTATCGTAAAATTTGGTTCTTTGATCATATTTCCTGCAACTAAATTATGTCTTACACTTTCAGACAGCATTTATGTTCAAAATACAAAAATACAAAAAGATAAACTTCAATACACATTTTTCATATTTAAAAAAACATTGAATATTCGTGTACAACGAGATGCAAAACCCACATTGCCAGAACCGTCAGTCAAACAACCAGTCTTGAATGTTTAATATGATGAAGGGATTAACTATGCATTGTTGCTCTTATTGGCCACAATATACCAGAGTTGAGTAAGGATAGTTGAAAATTGTTACACCCATGTGAATATTAGGTTGATCGGTGTAGTATTTAACATTATACGGTGATGAGTTCATATTTTACATGTCAGGCTACAATGTATTTACATAACGTGGTACAAATTAGTTTATAGTTTTTAGTTAGAGTGTTCTTCAATATTTAATGTGGCATTGGTTCTATGTGGATATGTTTATAATAATTAATAAAAGAGTAGGCAAATTTCGAACCTGCCAAAGAACAAATTCCCATACTATAATCAACAGACGAGCCTTTGTATTTTCAGCCATCTGCCTCAACATTATCTTTTCCGCACATACTACTTTGACAGATAAATATTACTATATTACCAACTTTGAAATATCAAAAAATATCCTCCAGGATCCAGAACCAAGAAAATACGTACATCATGACCCAACTTCTCACGATTTTCTCATCCTGAATCAGAAATACCTTGGCCAGGCTAGAACCTCTGAAATGTTCAGAGTTCATTCATGAAAACTCTTAACTATCTTCATCAAAATCTGCCACCTCATCATCATGAAAACCGACATAACCCACACCAACCACACCAAAGACAGTGAACTATTGACTTTCATAGAAGATACGTAAATTGTAACATCCTAAAAGACCATAACCGTAAATCATAATCAACAGCCAATGACCTCAAAGACAGTAAACACACAATCACTGAACCATCTATTCCCAACATACAACCTTATAATACCAAGACAGGTCGCTAATCAGCTGATAAGCAGTATTTGCTTGATAATATACTCAGCTGCGCGTTTCTGTAATAGCATATCCAAAACCTATATGTTGTACAAGGCTTAAGAGGAAAAAAGTAGACTCGATGTACTAGTACAGTACAACCATAGAACAATTACAATTTGTAAAAATACTAAGAAGTTTATACTGCTGTATTGTTTGGTCTCAACAGTGCAGGTAGATATAGTGTTGGATACAGTCTTTGGTAGTTGGAGTTTAATATACAATAGTGATATCTACTATGCTCGGAGGCAAGCGAAATTAATGGTGCATACGTGTGCGAATTTTCAATCCTGCTGTTTAGTTAATAATTTTGTTCTCATAGTTCAACTAACACTTTTTACCTTTCAGAGAAATTACCCGCTAGAAATTGCACACAAAAATGATAACATAGAGTTAATTTGTTTCATGTTTGGCTTATAAATTATACTATTGTGAAATTGTTTTAAAAATATTTTTGCTATAAATAAAAATCATGATTACTGTACGTAGTTTTTCTGTCCTAAGTATATCCACCTACAGATGCAATACTTGTACTGTACTCTCTATTTACAACACGATATTCAATATGTCCAACAGATTCAATATGTGTATCGTCTGAGTAACCCAAAGAGGCTCAATGGGACAAAGAGTCAACTAAAATTAACAGATTCCAAAGACATCTAGAATCATTTCAACTGACAAACCCTTTTGAACACTTGACGAAAAATTACTCAAGTTTAAATATTTGTGCAAACGTAAAATATCAAACGGAACGATTTAGCTTTTTATCTCACTCTTTACCCGTCAAGACGATTAGTTTGTTTTTGAAACGTTGCAAAGTTTAGTTTGTCTTTGACATCCTTAATTAAAAATCTCCCAAAGATATCTTAGCAAGTAAATGTTGACTGTAACTGTAATTGACTTACGAAGGTTTTAATACTTAATCGTATTTTTCTTTCAACATTTTTATCGCAGGGCTTGTGATGGATTTTTATCACGCAAATAAATAAATAAATAAATAAAATAAATTTAAAGGAAAAAATAAATGAATTTGAAAAATTAAATTAGTCAACCAATACAAAATAAAGGCAGATACGGTCTTAACAAACTGTGAACAATTAATGATTATCGGATACTATCCGAAGGGTAGAAATGTCACCCATTATCGTCATGGAATAAGGGGATTGAGGTGGTCTAGTATCTTCGTGGCTTATGCCACAAGGCTCCGGGTTAAAATCCCACGAATTGCCGATTACCTTTTGCGTTTGTGATAAAGCCTCAAGACCTAGTCCAAAGTAATAAACAGATCCAGTGTAGAGGCTAGCGTCCTAGGATGTGAAAGGGGAATCACCAAAGAATACAATAAATTATCATTAGTAGAAATCTCCTATGGCTGTAAAGGTTCATTATCGGTTCCATGATAGAATAATGCCAGAATCCAAAGCAGATTGTGAGCATTGTAAATGCTCACGAGGGAGAAATAATGCGAGACACGTGCTCACTAAAGTACCATTGTAAATTGTAATTCCAACCAGAGTCCACGGTAACCTTATCTGCTTCGCTGGTACATTAGGTAATTGTTTGTGGGTGGAAATAAAAATAATTTAGACCTACTGGTCATCATTGTTGCCACATTTTTTTGTTTAGGTACAAAGTAAAAGAAGAGTGATGATGCATATAAGAGGTTCCAAGTTGAAAAAAAATAGCTTCACTAAGAATTATTTTAAATAACCATGTTTTTAAACACAATTCAGCAATTTATAGATTACCTGCAAACAGATTTGAGTACATAATGTCAATTTCGTGTTCTACATTAAATTTTAAATAAGAATCTTTGAAAATGTAGGAGGATCAATTATAAAAACTTCACTGTAAATAGTTCCAAAGATTAAAATTAAGGTCTTCAATTTATGTCAAGGAGAGGTTAACTGTAAGAAAGGACCGAGAGGTCCTAAGTTCGCCTCAATAAAGTAGGATTTTCCATTTCATTTCAATAAGAATTAAAAAAAAAAAAAAAAAAAAACGTTGGTCTATTTAATTTTTTCTACATCCTGTATACAAGTAAGTAGCAAAATATGTTGAAAACTGTGCCATTTTGTAAGCTTTCCAGCCATGCTACATTAATGAGGTTTAGATCTGCTTATATTCGTTTTAGTGGTTTGAATACTCCAAAACACGGGGGTTTTAACATGTTAAACATACACAGTAGGCATGTGTATTTTAGTTTCAGTTTGAACATTAAAAACAGTAAAAAAGTTCCCTGTGTTTTCTACTATTCAAACCACAAAAACAAACAAAAGCAGATCTAAACGTCAATAGTGTAGCTTATGGCTGGAAAGCTTATTACGTGGTGCGGTTTTCGACATATTTTCTACCTTCTTATATACAGGGTGTAGAAAAATGCAAATGACAATGTTTTTAATATTTATCTAAAACCTTAACTTCAATCTTTGGAACTATTTACGATGGAGATTTAACAATTGATCCTTGGTCGTTTTCAATTATTCTTAATCAAAATTTAATGCAAAACACGAAATTGACATTGTTTACTCAAACCCGTGTGAGGGTAATTGAGAGATTGTAGTATCGTGTTAAAAAAGTGGTTATTAAACCAAAATTAAAATAATTCTTTTGGATTCTAATTTTTAGACTTGGAACCTTTTATATGCATAATCACGCTTCATTTACTTTGTACTTACACCAAAAATATTTTGTAACACTGATGACCAGCCACCCTTTATGTTCATATAATATTACTGACTATATGTGTCAAGTGGTTACAGAATATGCTTTGGAGGAGAAGCACCTTTCAGGAGTCCTTGACCTGTTTGGCTCTCGTATTAATTCATTGACATACTCCTCATACTTGTCCCAGATTGTATACAAGAATATAAGGCAGTTAATGAATACATGTGTTGTTTGGTGTAAAATTGTTTTATTAGGTTGAGCAAAAAGGGTATTCAGAATGTTTAATTTACTAGTAGTGTTTAAAAAATAAATCGCAATTTCTTACACAAAGTGTGGTCCATGAGGTTGCTTTAGTTCCACAGTAATTGTTTATTTAATCAAATATAAAAACCATTTTCTGTAGATATAACTAGACATCCAGATAATTAGACCAATTCATTAATTACAAGGAGAAAATATGGTTCGTATTCCACTATAACCTGTAGGTCCCTTAGTTTCCATTGGCTGTATGGGCCAATTAACAGCTGTGTCTAAGGAACATGTCGGCCTTAGTCACTATCAAGACTACAAGATCACGCCACTCATCCTTCACTCATATTTGGGTTAAAATACGCTAGTGGTGTCCCCATCTTAAATAATTGATAATAAAAATTGAAAAACCCCAATTGTTATCTCAAAGCTAGTAAGGTTAGGTTAAAATTGAACATCGGCAATTGAATTTAGTTTATGACAGATCTAAATTAGTGTAAGCTTTTTAAGTAGAAAATTCACTATTTAAATTTCTGATTCTTGTTGAGCACGACAACTGTTTTAACTAAAATTGAGAGATTGCCTTTTTGTAGACATCATCTTTAAAATAAATAAAAGAAATAGAGTTTTACAACATCTATATAACTCTATGAGTGTTTCCATTGGCTACATATATTTAAACAAAAGAAATATGCTAGAGCTGGTCCATATTGGAATGTCTACTAGGTATCAGTGATAAACCTCCTGAACACTTAGAGGAATATATTATATATATATATTTTTAGCCAATATATTTTATTGGCTGGACATCGACTTACTAAGGAAGTAATAAGAGATCAAGAGCGAAGGAAGGGTTAAGAGCCTAGAGGGTTCTTCAGCCTCCTTGACCTAGTGTTGAAGACTTCGATGCGTTAATCCATCGAATATCCTTCACCCTTGACGATAAAGCTGCTGAAAATAAACAATTATTAGCAACAAAATTACAAGTCATATGTTGTAGAACAAAATCGTTAAAAAATATATTATGTTTTGACCAATGTACTTGATTTTAGAATAACTTCTTTTTCTGTGTGGTACGCGTTATGGCACTGAAAAAATAACACTTTGCAGATTAATGCATCTCTATGATGTATACCTTAATAATTTTCTAGTGATCAATTTTGAATGGACGCTGCAATAAGATATTGAATTAAATTGCGCAATTCAATTCTTGTCCTTTGCTTATTGCACCCACGTATGTTTTTTTTGTGTCCAATACATTAGTAGATGACATTAAAGGCTTGGTCCTTAGATTTGGCTTGCTAAGGTTTTGAGTCGGTGGCTCAGTTGGTAATGTCACGGACTTCGGGCCCAAGGCAGCGATGTCGCGGGTTCGTATCCTGGTCACCGAAACATTTTATCAGTACAGTTCACCTTTGTACTGCACCAGCTCACCCTTTGCTTTGCTGGATGCGATCCACGCACGGGCGCAGGTCTATGTGGACGGGCAAATGCAAGGTTAAAAGAGGCCGCCAACCTCTAAAAAAGAACTAATTTTTAGGTTTTTAGTAACTCCATCCGCAGAATTCCCTCTACACGAGGTTATGACAGTTATAAAAACAATCAATTAATAACTGTCATCAGTTTTCATGTTTATTCATTTATGAAAGTTAAGAAAGTTGGAAAGAAGTAAAAAATGTGTACTTTTTTATTTTTAAAACAATTATTGAAAAGAAAAACAAGCGTAAAATCTACTACAGTATCAACTGCAAACTTAGGCGTTATTTCCAACAGTGTTGGGTTGGTTTTGAGTTCACTACATATTTGTTGGTCTTTGTTACGAAAGAAGAACAATTCCAGTCAGTCGACGGTGGTGCGGAGTCAAATTAATAAACAACAAGCCCTTTGTTTGAGCTCAAAGCCCCCCCCCCCCTCAAAATGGGCAAACTCGCTCAAACGAAACTTACCAACAATGGTGTACATTGTCCGCGCCAACACCTGTGAACATGTAAGGTATGCGGTTTCTGGTTTCCATGGTAACATTAGGTAAAAGATTTTTTAAGGTAAAAAGTACTTTTAATCAGGTAAAAAGTAGCCTTATCTTCGACTGAGAATATAACTAGACATTTTGTTCCTATAAATATTGTAGGTGGGCTTAAATGTGTATTGTACTATTTTATAGGTACGTGGAACCTTTAGGTGCTAATAGCTGTTGTATACACTTACTTTTTAAATATGCCAAAATAAAAGATAAAACTACTTTCAAAATATCTTTTCAAGCCATAAAATTAATCAAAGTGAAAGTATCAAAATCTAAGAAAGATAATATAGTTTTAACGTAGCTCGATTTATTGTGTCTCAACAAAGTTCTCAGAAAACATCACTAGGTACCACTGACGAGTTATTACAACACTTATTCATTTAATATGAAATAATTACAAAAATATTGTTAAAAAAGGTTTATGTATTTTTAAATATTTATGGCACAGGAAAGGAAACGTGTTTGTATTTGATTATTTAATTTGAATATTTTTTGGTTATTTTTTTTCAATTTACAGTCAACCCTGAAATGAGTAGGTATATATAGTCAATGGTAATACTTAATTAATGAGGAAAAACAGCCACATAAATTTATTCGTTTGAAGGCTATCTAATCGAATGGTTAATAATAAGCCACCTGCAGAGTAAACTTTTACAGTAAACAAATTGCATCGTTATTATACTGAAATAATATCATACAAAAATAACTAATTAAAAATAAACATTTCTGCTCATTTGGTGTTTATATGGTGTGACACTGACTTATTAATATGTAATTTGCGGCCAATTAGTACCAAACGAAATATTTCGTGTCAGACCATCCGATTCAGCACAAATGGGGTGGAAATAGAGGTAATTACAGCTTTAATTATCCGTGTAAATTTAACACATTTTACATAATACATAGCATACTAATATTATAAATGTGAAAGTTTGTGTGTTTGTTTGTTTGAAGTGTTTGTTTGTTTTGAAGTTCAATCACGCATTAACTACTGGATGGATTGGATTGAAATTTTGTATGGTGATAGCTCACATCCCCGATTAACATATGGACATATTCTTATCTCAAAAATCCTATAGGGTTTTGCCCCAGTGGCTCTGGAGTTTCCCATGTTAACCCTATGAGTTAAATTAATAAAAAAAACATTATTTCTATTTTTTCTCCTTGGTGGTGTTCTATGACTTATGACTTATGCCCTATGTTTCCATAGTTTGCAAATTGGCTCTTCAATGATTACTTAGAAATGCAGCACAGTGTTAATTCAGTTTTCTTTTTAGCATATCAAATTATGCAGGCTCTCTAGCTTTTTTCCATTGTAACATTTTTACAATTAACATATGTTCTTCTTCTCACTTTTAATTTCTGACAACAGCTGGAGTTTCATAACAATGTTTGTTTCTCATGTTAATCTTATGGAGAAATACGAAACTTTAAAGGGCCTCAGGGCCTCACTCTCTAATTATTCCCCAAAAAATAAAGTTTCCTGAACAACTTCACGTTACGCTCTTTCCAATGACAACAAAAACATGTCAATCGGTTTAGTAGTTTCGGAAGGTCACAAAAAACCTGCTTGGGTATTAGGTATAGAATAGATAGATAGATATTTTACCCAAAAAGTGACCATATAATGTCAAGAAGTCTTTTTTATCTTATTGTGGTTAAAAACTAAAATAATTAGTAATAAACTGTTTTGGCTCTGTTCTCGTTTCATATTCATCCCTGTTCTTATAAGGTTCTGTTCTGTTCTAAGGTATGTCTGTGTTACCCAGAATGGGACCATATTACACGGAAGCGGAATGTTTAGGTTGACCTCTGTTAGGGTTGCAGCCACAAACACCGCAAACTGCGAGCTGGACGTTCCCCGCATACTGAACACAGCTCTTATCTAGGCTTTGTGCTGAATTGGCGTCAATTTGGGTGATTCATAGCAGAACTACGGTGATACCTTCTGATCAGTACGAGACTGATCACTTATCTTGGTGTACCAACTTTTGGAAATTGAAACAAAAATTTAATTTTTCAGAATGAAGGATATACATTGAATCTATAATTATTTCGTTCACCCCATTTTGATGGTTTGAGGGGAAGTTCTTTCCACCAGTTTCTTGTATTTAATGTATATTGCTTAATCAGCTGTTGGGCTATTATGTTAAAGGTAAGGGTCGAGTGGGGAGGATATATTTCTTTACCTAAAACCGCCTAAATATTATGAACGAATTATGCAAATAAATACAAGATAAAAAATATCTTATTTTCTGTCGAGTGATCTTGTTTTATAATTTAGACCACGGGTTCAAATCCAACCCAACATAAACATTTTTAAGCGGACCGACAAGTTTTTAAGATTCTTTCCATCTTTCAGTTTATGAACTTTTGTCACAACAGCGTATATGAACGGCAAAAACATTGAACAGTAAACAAATTCAACACACGTGTTTTCCCGAATTATAAATCCGAAAACAGTGTGGTCAGTAAATTATGGGTCAAGATTATCATTTTAATATTGTTTATTATTATCAAGTTCAAAAAACACCTCAGATTAAGTATTTTTTTTTCTACTCAGAGATAGTTTTTTAGACAGTTAAAAAAACAAACTAAATGTAAAGGAATAATTAATTTAAAATTTTGTTATAATATAGTATCAAAAGTAATCATGTCTTCCACAGCTCGCTGACATACTTAGAATTTTATTTATAATCCGAAGAAAAGTCCAATAATTCGGAAAAATCAACACACATTTTCCAAATTATAATACTGATAATGGTGTGGATCTTAAGCCAAGATACTGAATTAAATCGAGTCCAACAGAAACCTAAAAACCTAATAATTAAACATTTGTGAAATAATCTAATAATATCTTAAGTATTCTTGTCTATCGAAGCCTGCTGACATACTTGGCATCTTTTATATAATTTGACTCAAGTCTACAGTACAATTCTACTATGGGTTATTGACTTTAATAACCTAAAATCTACTTCAACCTACATAGGTACTCCAGAGGTATATAACAAAATAGGTCCCGTAATATTAAGGTTAGTGGGGTTGTATTTGCCACAACAATGTATTAGCCACCAACCATTTAAGTAGAGTGTGTTAACTGTGTAATATTGGGCAATATCCCAAGCCTAGTAATTTTGGCTATTCCCCAAATATGCACGGGAAGTTTTGGTTAATTTTTTTAGAAGCAATAATCATTAAATTGTTGTAATAAAATCTTAAGTTAATGTCTATAAACATATGATCATAACAATAAATCATATTAACCTAAAGAAAGTGAGAAAACTGTACATTTAAATCTCAAATGAGTTGTAATAAAGAAATATTTATAAACAAATATCAAAAGAGAACTGTACAAATACGGTTTATCTAAATGATTTAAGCTTTTTATTATTGAAGGATAACTTTTAACGAGAGCTTTTATCCGCTCTGGCACGTCAGCTCAGATCGTAAATTCAGTTCTGTTCTGTCTGATTAGAATACTGATTACATCGCATTTTAATCCAGCTTTTCCTCCTTGGTACATTCACTGTTAATATTTGTATACTTAAATTGATTAACTATCTCTGGTTATATTCGTACATGCTATAACATTGGCAATAATCATATACTGTTGTTTACTTTAGTGATAGATTTTACTACCCCATAGTGTGTCCATGAACAACGTCAAATAGCCCAAACGTCAATCAAATTTCTTTTGGATCGTGTAGAGGAAATCGGTGGTAGCATTATACTGTCCCACGAAATTTACTCTTTTAACCAATGGATATACATTTCTTTTAAAGAATTGCAAAGAAATTAAAATAAAAAAAGAAATTAATTAAAACTAGTTAATTAAAATTTTGTTGATTTTCGCATTAAGTTTTTATTGTTCAAAAAGGTAAGGAAGTAGAATAAAAGAATAAACTAATTTAACAACTAAATAACAACAAATAACTATAACTAATTTAATAAATAATTTGTAATCATCTGTTTCAGGTGAGGCTCGGTCTTTATTATCCTCTGACCATTGGTGAGTTATGAAAATATAATATTTGTTTTCTAATTTTAAGAAGAATATTTTTTGTTGTTTAGTTTCCGTTGGGAAAATACGAAGGAAAGAAGCACTTCAAAATTAATACAATTTATAGTTTATCCACTGGTCATGTGCAGTTAAATTATGTTTAAGTTGTGCTTTAGATAAATCGAGTAATTTATCAAAATGTACTTAAATGAATGATGTATTCCTAATCAAGGAATTCGTCATCATTACATATATATGTAATGATATCCTGTAACATGTACCTAATGTATAGACATTTTTGCATATAAATGAAATGTATAAAACACAGTTTATTGAATCTGAAGTAGAAATTCGTTACTTACTTCAGCAATTAAATGTTAAACAAGTAAATAACTACGCCCTGTTCGGATTAATTTAAACCACTATCTCTCTACATTATAACCTAACCATGATTAGTTACTAATATTGCCACATAGATTTTGTTATTAATTATTTGTAACGACTTAAAATTTTATAATCTAAAGATAAATTTAATCTTGGAGATTAAATGTTGACTTAGACTTCACAGTTTACTTTCCTTTCAACTGAGAACAACAAAGAATTTACACAAAGCCTAAAGCGGAACAATCTCCTCTTGTTCAGCAACAGAAACTAAGAAGTAAAGTTCTTAATTACGCAAGCATTCCTTTTTGAGGGAAAATACATGCAAAAATATAAACGTAGGTACGTGTGTGTTGTTAGTTAATACTACATGAATTAAAACATCTTATACATAAACAGTAATTTTGTATAGCTTATATTGAGTAATTTTACGTATCTTCAATAAGTGTGTAACATTTTAGATGACTAAAGTGTAACCACTTCATAATCCTAGTAATTGAGCGGAGCGAGCGAAGCGAGCGAAGCTCTTATACGTCGACTCTTATGCATTTCGTAATACGCAAACTCCTCCTAGACGGCTGGATCAATCGTTTTCAAATTTTGCATGGTGATAAAGAACATATCGGTGAGTGCCAACATCTATATGGCGTTAAAAAAGTCTCTCAGGAATCCGCCCCACTGGGTCTCAAAGTTTCAATGTTATCCTTATGGAAGCAGTATTTGACACATAAACAAAGCCATATGATCAGCTGTTGACTTTTGAATACAGTAGATAAAGAAATAGCTGATAGCATTATCCCACAGATATTAGAACAGAAACGGTATGGATCATAAATATAATAAAATGACGACACTAGCTTAAGGTCCGTGACGTAGGAAGTAGTGAAGGAAGTAGTAAAGGTGAGCAGTCTGGAGTGTAAAAATTGTTTACGACGATTAGATTAAGGTATGTGCAGTCCTAAAATTCTATGGGAAGGGAGGAAA
>NW_026543400.1:0-31053 GCF_028750875.1 Macrosteles quadrilineatus
TACACCCTTGTACAAACTTGTACATCCTTGTACACACTTGTACAACCTTGTACAAACTTGTCCAAACTTGTACATCCTTGTACACGATTTTACACCCTTGTACACACTTGTACAACCTTGTAAAAACTTGTACAACCTTGTACACACTTGTACATCCTTGTACACACTTGTACAACCTTGTACACACTTGTACAACCTTGTACACACTTGTACAACCTTGTACACACTTGTACAACCTTGTACACACTTGTACAACCTTGTACACACTTGTACAACCTTGTACATACTTGTACAACCTTGTACACACTTGTACAACCTTGTACACACTTGTACAACCTTGTACACACTTGTACAACCTTGTACACACTTGTACAACCTTGTACACACTTGTACAACCTTGTACACACTTGTACAACCATGTAAAAACTTGTACAACCTTGTACACACTTGTACACCCTTGTACACACTTGTACAAGCTTGTACACACTTGTACAACCTTGTACAAACCTGTACACCCTTGTACACACTTGTACAAGCTTGTACACACTTGTACAAGCTTGTACACACTTGTACAAGCTTGTACACACTTGTACACCTTTGTTCAAACTTGTAGCACCCTTGTACACACTTTGTACACCCTTGTACACATTTGTACAACCTTGTACAAACTTGTACACACTTGTACAAACTTGTACACACTTGTACAACCTTGTACAAACTTGTACAACCTTGTACACACTTGTACAAGCTTGTACACACTTGTACAAGCTTGTACACACTTGTACAACCTTGTACACACTTGTACAACCTTGTACTTGTACAACCTTGTACACACTTGTACAACCTTGTACACACTTGTACAACCTTGTACACACTTGTACACCTGTACAACTTGTACAACTTGTACAAACTTGTACAAACTTTTACATCCTTTGTACACACTTGTACACCCTTGTACACACTTGTACAACCTTGTACAAACCTGTACACCCTTGTACACACTTGTACAAGCTTGTACACGATTGTACACCCTTGTACACACTTGTGCACCCTTGTACAAACTTGTACATCCTTGTACACACTTGTTCAACCTTGTACAAACTTGTACAAACTTGTACAAAACTTTTACAAACTTGTACATCCTTGTACACGATTGTACACCCTTGTACACACTTGTACAACCTTGTACACACTTGTACAACCTGATACACAATTGTACAACCCTTGTACACACTTGTACAACCTTGTACACACTTGTACAACCTTGTACACACTTGTACAACCTTGTACACACTTGTACAACCTTGTACACACTTGTACAGCCTTGTACACAATTGTACAACCTTGTACACACTTGTACAACCTTGTACACACTTGTACAACCTTGTACACAATTGTACAGCCTTGTACACACTTGTACACCTTGTACACACTTGTACAGCCTTGTACAAAATTGTACAACCTTGTACACACTTGTACAGCCTTGTACACAATTGTACAACCTTGTACACACTTGTACAACCTTGTACACCCTTGTACAAACTTTTACACATCGTACACCTACCTTGTACACCCTTGTACAAACTTGTACATCCTTGTACACACTTGTACAACCTTGTACACACTTGTACAATCTTGTACACACTTGTACAGCCTTGTACACAATTGTACAACCTTGTACACACTTGTACAGCCTTGTACACAATTGTACAACCTTGTACACACTTGTACAACCTTGTACACCCTTGTACACACTTTTACTTATCGTACACACTTGTACACCCTTGTACAAACTTGTACATCCTTGTACACACTTGTACAACCTTGTACAAACTTGTACAAACTTGTACATCCTTGTACACGATTTTACCGCCTTGTACACACTTGTACAACCTTGTAAAAACTTGTACAACCTTGTACACACTTGTACACCCTTGTACACACTTGTACAAGCTTGTACACACTTGTACAACCTTGTACACACTTGTACACCCTTGTACACACATGTACAACCTTGTACACAACTTGTACAACCTTGTACACACTTGTACAACCTTGTAAAACTTGTACACCCTTGTACAAACTTGTACACCCCTGTACACACTTGTACACATTTGTACACACTTGTACACCCTTGTACACACTTGTACAACCTTGTACAAACTTATACAATCTTGTACACACTTGTACAACCCAGTACACAACTTGTACAACCTTGTACACACTTGAACAACCTTGTAAAACTTGTACACCCTTGTACAAACTCTTGTACACCCCTGTACACAATTGTACACATTTGTACACACTTGTAAACCCTTGTACACACTTGTACAACCTTGTACAAACTTATACAATCTTGTACACACTTGTACAACCCAGTACACACTTGTACAATCTTGTACAAACTTGTACATCCTTGTACACGATTGTACACCCTTTACACACTTGTACAACCTTGTACACACTTGTACAACCTTGTACACAATTGTACAACCTTGTACACACTTGTACAACCTTGTACACACTTGCACAACTTTGTACACACTTGTACAGTCTTGTACACAATTGTACAACCTTGTACACACTTGTACAACCTTGTACACACTTGTACAACCTTGTACACAATTGTACAGCCTTGTACACACTTGTACAACCTTGTACACACTTGTACAGCCTTGTACACAATTGTACAACCTTGTACACACTTGTACAACCTTGTACACACTTGTACAACCTTGTACACAATTGTACAGCCTTGTACACACTTGTACAACCTTGTACACACTTGTACAACCTTGTTAAAACTTGTACACCCTTGTACACACTTGTACAACCTTGTACAACCTTGTACACATTGTACAGCCTTGTACACAATTGTACAACCTTGTACACACTTGTACAACCTTGTACACAATTGTGAAACCTCGTACACACTTGTACAACCTTGTACACACTTGAACAACCTTGTACACACTTGTACAACCTTGTACACACTTGTACAACCTTGTACACACTTGTACAACCTTTTACACACTTGTACAGCCTTGTACACAATTGTACAACCTTGTACACACTTGTACAACCTTGTACACACTTGTACAACCTTGTACACAATTGTAGAGCCCTGTACACACTTGTACAACCTTGTACACACTTGTACAGATTTGTACAAAATTGTACAACCTTGTACACACTTGTACAGCCTTGTACACAATTGTACAACCTTGTACACACTTGTACAAACTTGTACACCCTTGTACAAACATTTACACTTCGTACACACTTGTACAGCCCTTGTACAAACTTGTACATCCTTGTACACACTTGTACAACCTTGTACACACTTGTACATCCTTGTACACAATTGTACACCCTTGTACACACTTGTACAACCTTGTACACACTTGTACAACCTTGAACACACTTGTACAGCCTTGTACACAATTGTACAACTTGTACACACCTGTACAACCTTGTACACACTTGTACAACCTTGTACACAATTGTACAGCCTTGTACACACTTGTACAACCTTGTACACACTTGTACAGCCTTGTACACAATTGCACAACTTTGTACACACTTGTACAACCTTGTACACACTTGTACAACCTTGTACACACTTGTACAAGCTTGTACACACTTGTACAAGTTGTACACACTTATACAACCTTGTACACACTTGTACAACCTTGTACACACTTGTACAACCTTGTACACACTTGTACAACCTTGTACACAATTGTAAAACCTTGGACACACTTGTACAACCTTGTACAAACTTGTACACACTTGTACAAACTTTTACATCCTTGTACACATTTGTACACCCTTGTACACACTTGTACAACCTTGTACAACCTTGTACAAACCTGTACACCCTTGTACACACTTGTACAAGCTTGTACACGATTGTACACCCTTGTACACACTTGTGCACCCTTGTACAAACTTGTACATCCTTGTACACACTTGTACAACCTTGTACAAACTTGTACAAACTTGTACAAACTTTTACAAACTTGTACATCCTTGTACACGATTGTACACCCTTGTACACACTTGTACAACCTTGTACACACTTGTACAACCTGATACACAATTGTACAACCTTGTACACACTTGTACAACCTTGTACACAATTGTGAAGCCTTGTACACACTTGTACAACCTTGTACACAATTGTACAGCCTTGTACAAAATTGTACAACCTTGTACACACTTGTACAGCCTTGTACACAATTGTACAACCTTGTACACACTTGTACAACCTTGTACACCCTTGTACAAACTTTTACACATCGTACACACTTGTACACCCTTGTACAAACTTGTACATCCTTGTACACACTTGTACAACCTTGTACACACTTGTACAATCTTGTACACACTTGTACAGCCTTGTACACAATTGTACAACCTTGTACACACTTGTACAACCTTGTACACCCTTGTACAAACTTTTACACATCGTACACACTTGTACACCCTTGTACAAACTTGTACATCCTTGTACACACTTGTACAACCTTGTACACACTTGTACAACCTTGTACACACTTGTACAGCCTTGTACACAATTGTACAACCTTGTACACAGTTGTACAGCCTTGTACACAATTGTACAACCTTGTACACACTTGTACAACCTTGTACACCCTTGTACACACTTTTACTTATCGTACACACTTGTACACCCTTGTACAAACTTGTACATCCTTGTACACACTTGTACATCCTTGTACACACTTGTACAACCTTGTACAAACTTGTACAAACTTGTACATCCTTGTACACGATTTTACACCCTTGTACACACTTGTACAACCTTGTAAAAACTTGTACAACCTTGTACACACTTGTACACCCTTGTACACACTTGTACAACCTTGTACACACTTGTACAACCTTGTACACACTTGTACAACCTTGTACACACTTGTACAACCTTGTACACACTTGTACAACCTTGTACACACTTGTACAACCTTGTACACATTTGTACACCCTTGTACACACTTGTACAACCTTGTACAACCTTGTACAAACCTGTACACCCTTGTACACACTTGTACAAGCTTGTACACGATTGTACACCCTTGTACACACTTGTGCACCCTTGTACAAACTTGTACATCCTTGTACACACTTGTACAACCTTGTACAAACTTGTACAAACTTGTACAAACTTTTACAAACTTGTACATCCTTGTACACGATTGTACACCCTTGTACACACTTTTACAACCTTGTACACACTTGTACAACCTGATACACACTTGTACAACCTTGTACACACTTGTACAACCTTGTACACACTTGTACAACCTTGTAAACACTTGTACAACCTTGTACACACTTGTACAGCCTTGTACACAATTGTACAACCTTGTACACACTTGTACAACCTTGTACAAACTTGTACACAATTGTACAAACTTTTACATCCTTGTACACATTTGTACACCATTGTACACACTTGTACAACCTTGTACAACCTTGTACAAACCTGTACACCCTTGTACACACTTGTACAAGCTTGTACACGATTGTACACCCTTGTACACACTTGTGCACCCTTGTACAAACTTGTACATCCTTGTACACACTTGTACAACCTTGTACAAACTTGTACAAACTTGTACAAACTTTTACAAACTTTTACATCCTTGTACACGATTGTACACCCTTGTACACACTTGTACAACCTTGTACACACTTGTACAACCTGATACACAATTGTACAACCTTGTACACACTTGTACAACCTTGTACACACTTGTACAGCCTTGTACACAATTGTACAACCTTGTACACACTTGTACAGCCTTGTACACACTTGTACAGCCTTGTACAAAATTGTACAGCCTTGTACACAATTGTACAACCTTGTACACACTTGTACAACCTTGTACACCCTTGTACAAACTTTTACACATCGTACACACTTGTACACCCTTGTACAAACTTGTACATCCTTGTACACACTTGTACAACCTTGTACACACTTGTACAACCTTGTACACACTTGTACAGCCTTGTACACAATTGTACAACCTTGTACACAGTTGTACAGCCTTGTACACAATTGTACAACCTTGTACACACTTGTACAACCTTGTACACCCTTGTACACACTTTTACTTATCGTACACACTTGTACACCCTTGTACAAACTTGTACATCCTTGTACACACTTGTACAACCTTGTACAAACTTGTACAAACTTGTACATCCTTGTACACGATTTTACACCCTTGTACACACTTGTACAACCTTGTAAAAACTTGTACAACCTTGTACACACTTGAACACCCTTGTACACACTTGTACAACCTTGTACACACTTGTACAACCTTGTACACACTTGTACAACCTTGTACACACTTGTACAACCTTGTACACACTTGTACAACCTTGTACACACTTGTACAACCTTGTACACACTTGTACAACCTTGTACACACTTGTACAACCTTGTACACACTTGTACAACCTTGTACATACTTGTACAACCTTGTACACACTTGTACAACCTTGTACAAACTTGTACAAACTTGTACAAACTTTTACAAACTTGTACATCCTTGTACACGATTGTACACCCTTGTACACACTTGTACAACCTTGTACACACTTGTACAACCTGATACACACTTGTACAACCTTGTACACACTTGTACAACCTTGTACACACTTGTACAACCTTGTACATCCTTGTACACGATTGTACACCCTTGTACACACTTGTACAACCTTGTACACACTTGTACAACCTGATACACACTTGTACAACCTTGTACACACTTGTACAACCTTGTACACACTTGTACAACCTTGTACACACTTGTACAGCCTTGTACACAATTGTACAACCTTGTACACACTTGTACAACCTTGTACAAACTTGTACACAATTGTACAAACTTTTACATCCTTGTACACATTTGTACACCATTGTACACACTTGTACAACCTTGTACAACCTTGTACAAACCTGTACACCCTTGTACACACTTGTACAAGCTTGTACACGATTGTACACCCTTGTACACACTTGTGCACCCTTGTACAAACTTGTACATCCTTGTACACACTTGTACAACCTTGTACAAACTTGTACAAACTTGTACAAACTTTTACAAACTTGTACATCCTTGTACACGATTGTACACCCTTGTACACACTTGTACAACCTTGTACACACTTGTACAACCTGATACACAATTGTACAACCTTGTACACACTTGTACAACCTTGTACACACTTGTACAGCCTTGTACACAATTGTACAACCTTGTACACACTTGTACAGCCTTGTACACACTTGTACAGCCTTGTACAAAATTGTACAGCCTTGTACACAATTGTACAACCTTGTACACACTTGTACAACCTTGTACACCCTTGTACAAACTTTTACACATCGTACACACTTATACACCCTTGTACAAACTTGTACATCCTTGTACACACTTGTACAACCTTGTACACACTTGTACAACCTTGTACACACTTGTACAGCCTTGTACACAATTGTACAACCTTGTACACAGTTGTACAGCCTTGTACACAATTGTACAACCTTGTACACACTTGTACAACCTTGTACACCCTTGTACACACTTTTACTTATCGTACACAATTGTACACCCTTGTACAAACTTGTACATCCTTGTACACACTTGTACAACCTTGTACAAACTTGTCCAAACTTGTACATCCTTGTACACGATTTTACACCCTTGTACACACTTGTACAACCTTGTAAAAACTTGTACAACCTTGTACACACTTGTACACCCTTGTACACACTTGTACAACCTTGTACACACTTGTACAACCTTGTACACACTTGTACAACCTTGTACACACTTGTACAACCTTGTACACACTTGTACAACCTTGTACACACTTGTACAACCTTGTACACACTTGTACAACCTTGTACACACTTGTACAACCTTGTACATACTTGTACAACCTTGTACACACTTGTACAACCTTGTACACACTTGTACAACCTTGTACACACTTGTACAACCTTGTACACACTTGTACAACCATGTAAAAACTTGTACAACCTTGTACACACTTGTACACCCTTGTACACACTTGTACAAGCTTGTACACACTTGTACAACCTTGTACAAACCTGTACACCCTTGTACACACTTGTACAAGCTTGTACACACTTGTACAAGCTTGTACACACTTGTACAAGCTTGTACACACTTGTACACCTTTGTTCAAACTTGTGCACCCTTGTACACTTTTGTACACCCTTGTACACATTTGTACAACCTTGTACAAACTTGTACACACTTGTACAAACTTGTACACACTTGTACAACCTTGTACAAACTTGTACAACCTTGTACACACTTGTACAAGCTTGTACACACTTGTACAAGTTGTACACACTTGTACAACCTTGTACACACTTGTACAACCTTGTACACACTTGTACAACCTTGTACACACTTGTACAACCTTGTACACAATTGTAAAACCTTGTACACACTTGTACAACCTTGTACAAACTTGTACACACTTGTACAAACTTTTACATCCTTGTACACATTTGTACACCCTTGTACACACTTGTACAACCTTGTACAAACCTGTACACCCTTGTACACACTTGTACAAGCTTGTACACGATTGTACACCCTTGTACACACTTGTGCACCCTTGTACAAACTTGTACATCCTTGTACACACTTGTTCAACCTTGTACAAACTTGTACAAACTTGTACAAACTTTTACAAACTTGTACATCCTTGTACACGATTGTACACCCTTGTACACACTTGTACAACCTTGTACACACTTGTACAACCTGATACACAATTGTACAACCTTGTACACACTTGTACAACCTTGTACACACTTGTACAACCTTGTACACACTTGTACAACCTTGTACACACTTGTACAACCTTGTACACACTTGTACAGCCTTGTACACAATTGTACAACCTTGTACACACTTGTACAACCTTGTACACACTTGTACAACCTTGTACACAATTGTACAGCCTTGTACACACTTGTACAACCTTGTACACACTTGTACAGCCTTGTACAAAATTGTACAACCTTGTACACACTTGTACAGCCTTGTACACAATTGTACAACCTTGTACACACTTGTACAACCTTGTACACCCTTGTACAAACTTTTACACATCGTACACACTTGTACACCCTTGTACAAACTTGTACATCCTTGTACACACTTGTACAACCTTGTACACACTTGTACAATCTTGTACACACTTGTACAGCCTTGTACACAATTGTACAACCTTGTACACACTTGTACAGCCTTGTACACAATTGTACAACCTTGTACACACTTGTACAACCTTGTACACCCTTGTACACACTTTTACTTATCGTACACACTTGTACACCCTTGTACAAACTTGTACATCCTTGTACACACTTGTACAACCTTGTACAAACTTGTACAAACTTGTACATCCTTGTACACGATTTTACCGCCTTGTACACACTTGTACAACCTTGTAAAAACTTGTACAACTTTGTACACACTTGTACACCCTTGTACACACTTGTACAAGCTTGTACACACTTGTACAACCTTGTACACACTTGTACACCCTTGTACACACATGTACAACCTTGTACACAACTTGTACAACCTTGTACACACTTGTACAACCTTGTAAAACTTGTACACCCTTGTACAAACTTGTACACCCCTGTACACACTTGTACACATTTGTACACACTTGTACACCCTTGTACACACTTGTACAACCTTGTACAAACTTATACAATCTTGTACACACTTGTACAACCCAGTACACAACTTGTACAACCTTGTACACACTTGAACAACCTTGTAAAACTTGTACACCCTTGTACAAACTTGTACACCCCTGTACACAATTGTACACATTTGTACACACTTGTAAACCCTTGTACACACTTGTACAACCTTGTACAAACTTATACAATCTTGTACACACTTGTACAACCCAGTACACACTTGTACAATCTTGTACAAACTTGTACATCCTTGTACACGATTGTACACCCTTTACACACTTGTACAACCTTGTACACACTTGTACAACCTTGTACACAATTGTACAACCTTGTACACACTTGTACAACCTTGTACACACTTGCACCAATTTTGTACACACTTGTACAGTCTTGTACACAATTGTACAACCTTGTACACACTTGTACAACCTTGTACACACTTGTACAACCTTGTACACAATTGTACAGCCTTGTACACACTTGTACAACCTTGTACACACTTGTACAGCCTTGTACACAATTGTACAACCTTGTACACACTTGTACAACCTTGTACACACTTGTACAACCTTGTACACAATTGTACAGCCTTGTACACACTTGTACAACCTTGTACACACTTGTACAACCTTGTTAAAACTTGTACACCCTTGTACACACTTGTACAACCTTGTACAACCTTGTACACATTGTACAGCCTTGTACACAATTGTACAACCTTGTACACACTTGTACAACCTTGTACACAATTGTGAAACCTCGTACACACTTGTACAACCTTGTACACACTTGAACAACCTTGTACACACTTGTACAACCTTGTACACACTTGTACAACCTTGTACACACTTGTACAACCTTTTACACACTTGTACAGCCTTGTACACAATTGTACAACCTTGTACACACTTGTACAACCTTGTACACACTTGTACAACCTTGTACACAATTGTAGAGCCCTGTACACACTTGTACAACCTTGTACACACTTGTACAGATTTGTACAAAATTGTACAACCTTGTACACACTTGTACAGCCTTGTACACAATTGTACAACCTTGTACACACTTGTACAAACTTGTACACCCTTGTACAAACATTTACACTTCGTACACACTTGTACAGCCCTTGTACAAACTTGTACATCCTTGTACACACTTGTACAACCTTGTACACACTTGTACATCCTTGTACACAATTGTACACCCTTGTACACACTTGTACAACCTTGTACACACTTGTACAACCTTGAACACACTTGTACAGCCTTGTACACAATTGTACAACTTGTACACACCTGTACAACCTTGTACACACTTGTACAACCTTGTACACAATTGTACAGCCTTGTACACACTTGTACAACCTTGTACACACTTGTACAGCCTTGTACACAATTGCACAACTTTGTACACACTTGTACAACCTTGTACACACTTGTACAACCTTGTACACACTTGTACAAGCTTGTACACACTTGTACAAGTTGTACACACTTATACAACCTTGTACACACTTGTACAACCTTGTACACACTTGTACAACCTTGTACACACTTGTACAACCTTGTACACAATTGTAAAACCTTGGACACACTTGTACAACCTTGTACAAACTTGTACACACTTGTACAAACTTTTACATCCTTGTACACATTTGTACACCCTTGTACACACTTGTACAACCTTGTACAACCTTGTACAAACCTGTACACCCTTGTACACACTTGTACAAGCTTGTACACGATTGTACACCCTTGTACACACTTGTGCACCCTTGTACAAACTTGTACATCCTTGTACACACTTGTACAACCTTGTACAAACTTGTACAAACTTGTACAAACTTTTACAAACTTGTACATCCTTGTACACGATTGTACACCCTTGTACACACTTGTACAACCTTGTACACACTTGTACAACCTGATACACAATTGTACAACCTTGTACACACTTGTACAACCTTGTACACAATTGTGAAGCCTTGTACACACTTGTACAACCTTGTACACAATTGTACAGCCTTGTACAAAATTGTACAACCTTGTACACACTTGTACAGCCTTGTACACAATTGTACAACCTTGTACACACTTGTACAACCTTGTACACCCTTGTACAAACTTTTACACATCGTACACACTTGTACACCCTTGTACAAACTTGTACATCCTTGTACACACTTGTACAACCTTGTACACACTTGTACAATCTTGTACACACTTGTACAGCCTTGTACACAATTGTACAACCTTGTACACACTTGTACAACCTTGTACACCCTTGTACAAACTTTTACACATCGTACACACTTGTACACCCTTGTACAAACTTGTACATCCTTGTACACACTTGTACAACCTTGTACACACTTGTACAACCTTGTACACACTTGTACAGCCTTGTACACAATTGTACAACCTTGTACACAGTTGTACAGCCTTGTACACAATTGTACAACCTTGTACACACTTGTACAACCTTGTACACCCTTGTACACACTTTTACTTATCGTACACACTTGTACACCCTTGTACAAACTTGTACATCCTTGTACACACTTGTACATCCTTGTACACACTTGTACAACCTTGTACAAACTTGTACAAACTTGTACATCCTTGTACACGATTTTACACCCTTGTACACACTTGTACAACCTTGTAAAAACTTGTACAACCTTGTACACACTTGTACACCCTTGTACACACTTGTACAACCTTGTACACACTTGTACAACCTTGTACACACTTGTACAACCTTGTACACACTTGTACAACCTTGTACACACTTGTACAACCTTGTACACACTTGTACAACCTTGTACACATTTGTACACCCTTGTACACACTTGTACAACCTTGTACAACCTTGTACAAACCTGTACACCCTTGTACACACTTGTACAAGCTTGTACACGATTGTACACCCTTGTACACACTTGTGCACCCTTGTACAAACTTGTACATCCTTGTACACACTTGTACAACCTTGTACAAACTTGTACAAACTTGTACAAACTTTTACAAACTTGTACATCCTTGTACACGATTGTACACCCTTGTACACACTTTTACAACCTTGTACACACTTGTACAACCTGATACACACTTGTACAACCTTGTACACACTTGTACAACCTTGTACACACTTGTACAACCTTGTAAACACTTGTACAACCTTGTACACACTTGTACAGCCTTGTACACAATTGTACAACCTTGTACACACTTGTACAACCTTGTACAAACTTGTACACAATTGTACAAACTTTTACATCCTTGTACACATTTGTACACCATTGTACACACTTGTACAACCTTGTACAACCTTGTACAAACCTGTACACCCTTGTACACACTTGTACAAGCTTGTACACGATTGTACACCCTTGTACACACTTGTGCACCCTTGTACAAACTTGTACATCCTTGTACACACTTGTACAACCTTGTACAAACTTGTACAAACTTGTACAAACTTTTACAAACTTTTACATCCTTGTACACGATTGTACACCCTTGTACACACTTGTACAACCTTGTACACACTTGTACAACCTGATACACAATTGTACAACCTTGTACACACTTGTACAACCTTGTACACACTTGTACAGCCTTGTACACAATTGTACAACCTTGTACACACTTGTACAGCCTTGTACACACTTGTACAGCCTTCTACAAAATTGTACAGCCTTGTACACAATTGTACAACCTTGTACACACTTGTACAACCTTGTACACCCTTGTACAAACTTTTACACATCGTACACACTTGTACACCCTTGTACAAACTTGTACATCCTTGTACACACTTGTACAACCTTGTACACACTTGTACAACCTTGTACACACTTGTACAGCCTTGTACACAATTGTACAACCTTGTACACAGTTGTACAGCCTTGTACACAATTGTACAACCTTGTACACACTTGTACAACCTTGTACACCCTTGTACACACTTTTACTTATCGTACACACTTGTACACCCTTGTACAAACTTGTACATCCTTGTACACACTTGTACAACCTTGTACAAACTTGTACAAACTTGTACATCCTTGTACACGATTTTACACCCTTGTACACACTTGTACAACCTTGTAAAAACTTGTACAACCTTGTACACACTTGAACACCCTTGTACACACTTGTACAACCTTGTACACACTTGTACAACCTTGTACACACTTGTACAACCTTGTACACACTTGTACAACCTTGTACACACTTGTACAACCTTGTACACACTTGTACAACCTTGTACACACTTGTACAACCTTGTACACACTTGTACAACCTTGTACACACTTGTACAACCTTGTACATACTTGTACAACCTTGTACACACTTGTACAACCTTGTACACACTTGTACAACCTTGTACACACTTGTACAACCTTGTACACACTTGTACAACCTTGTACACACTTGTACAACCTTGTACACACTTGTACAACCATGTAAAAACTTGTACAACCTTGTACACACTTGTACACCCTTGTACACACTTGTACAAGCTTGTACACACTTGTACAACCTTGTACACACTTGTACACCCTTGTACACACTTGTACAACCTTGTACAAACCTGTACACCCTTGTACACACTTGTACAAGCTTGTACACACTTGTACAAGCTTGTACACACTTGTACAAGCTTGTACACACTTGTACACCTTTGTTCAAACTTGTGCACCCTTGTACACTTTTGTACACCCTTGTACACATTTGTACAACCTTGTACAAACTTGTACACACTTGTACAAACTTGTACACACTTGTACAACCTTGTACAAACTTGTACAACCTTGTACACACTTGTACAAGCTTGTACACACTTGTACAAGTTGTACACACTTGTACAACCTTGTACACACTTGTACAACCTTGTACACACTTGTACAACCTTGTACACACTTGTACAACCTTGTACACAATTGTAAAACCTTGTACACACTTGTACAACCTTGTACAAACTTGTACACACTTGTACAGCCTTGTACACACTTGTACAGACTTGTACAAAATTGTACAGCCTTGTACACAATTGTACAACCTTGTACACACTTGTACAACCTTGTACACCCTTGTACAAACTTGTACATCCTTGTACACGATTGTACACACTTGTACAAACTTGTATATCCTTGTACACACTTGTACAACCTGATACACAATTGTACAACCTTGTACACACTTGTACAGCCTTGTACAAAATTGTACAACCTTGTACACACTTGTACAACCTTGTTTACACTTGTACAACCTTGTACACAATTGTACAGCCTTGTACACAATTGTACAACCTTGTACACACTTGTACAGCCTTGTACACACTTGTACAGCCTTGTACAAAATTGTACAGCCTTTTACACATTTGTACAACCTTGTACACACTTGTACAACCTTGTACACCCTTGTACAAACTTTTACACATCGTACACACTTGTACACCCTTGTACAAACTTGTACATCCTTGTACACACTTGTACAACCTTGTACACACTTGTACAACCTTGTACACACTTGTACAGCCTTGTACACAATTGTACAACCTTGTACACAGTTGTACAGCCTTGTACACAATTGTACAACCTTGTACACACTTGTACAACCTTGTACACCCTTGTACACACTTTTACTTATCGTACACACTTGTACACCCTTGTACAAACTTGTACATCCTTGTACACACTTGTACAACCTTGTACAAACTTGTACAAACTTGTACATCCTTGTACACGAATTTACACCCTTGTACACACTTGTACAACCTTGTAAAAACTTGTACAACCTTGTACACACTTGTACACCCTTGTACACACTTGTACAACCTTGTACACACTTGTACAACCTTGTACACACTTGTACAACCTTGTACACACTTGTACAACCTTGTAAGAATAAGAATAAGAATAAGAATATATTTATTTCCAAAATTACAAAATTACAAAAATTACAATCGTGGCTGTAAAGCAAAGTACAAAGGAAAAAAATCCCCACAAAGACTGTACATCTGCGTGTGGGGAGAGTCTTCTCCGTCGCTCACCACTTCACAGACAAGATAACAAAATAAACAAATAATTAT
The DNA here is from genome assembly GCF_028750875.1 of Macrosteles quadrilineatus. Classification (NCBI taxonomy): domain Eukaryota; kingdom Metazoa; phylum Arthropoda; class Insecta; order Hemiptera; family Cicadellidae; genus Macrosteles; species Macrosteles quadrilineatus. The sequence continues at coordinate 15,905 of NW_026543400.1, forward strand.
TTAAATAAAAAGAAGTATTTTTTTTGCCATATTGTTGGCAGAAAAGACTGAACATGAACAATATTTGAAGTACTTGAATGAGGGTGCCAGCACTGAAGTAGTTTGGTTTATTAGCCTAATTTAGTTTTAGAATCGTCATCGACTTTCATTATGTTCTGTACTGGGATCTGATGAGGTCTTCGGCAGCATCATCGCTCAGACCGAGAAGCCAGCGCCCGATCTTTCTGCTGAAAACCGTGACACTGTCTCCCTCCCATTCTCTTATCTGTATGGGGAGATTAGTGCGTATAATGTGGGCTAGATAGTGAGGGGTAAGAAGCTGTGCTTTATTGTTCAATTTGGGAACGGAGATGCCTATATGTGTTCTAGATCTAGTGTCATAAGAATGTAGCGAATCGGAGAAAATTTTGCTTTTGTTATTTTTTGAAAAGGTTATAACTGTTTTTAGGAATAGTTTCCTGATGTTAAGGACTGGAAAATTTTGAAAAAGTAGGTAGGTGGGGTATCTTTGGTCTTTTTTTAGTATGTGTTTGATTATGGATTTCTGGGTAACAGCAAGAGGAGCCAAGACAGAGGCAGACGCAGCCCCCCACGCAAGTATCCCGTACTGTAACAGTGACTGGACATACGCAAAGTATACACACCTGCAATGGTCCACAGACAGCACACAACCAAGCTGTGAAAAAGCGAAGATCATTTTTCTTAATCTGTTATTGAGGTAATCAACATGTGGAGCCCAGCTAAGTTTGTAGTCAATTATGACCCCAAGGTATTTGTAATTTTCGACTTGCTCAATGATTTCACAATGGCACGGCGCTGTCCATGGACCCCCGCAGCCGTGCAACCTGAGTACTCTATGGCCCGGACCACTGTCGCATCTAAAGTAAATGGGCAGACATTTGGTCTTGGACACATTTAAGGATAGTATGTTGTGGTCAAACCATAGTTTGAGCTTGCCCAAGTCGGAGGACGCCCTGTCATATACGGCGTCCCAATTAGGCCCGGAGGAGACTAGAGCCGTATCGTCAGCAAACAGGAACACCTTACCTTTAATTGACAGATTTGAGATATTGTTAATGTATATTAAAAATAAAAGAGGGCCAAGCGTGCTTCCTTGGACGACTCCATAGTTAATGTCTGTGTTGTCACCGTTGACTCCACGTATTGCTACAAACTGTTTTCGACTGTAAAAATAGTTTTCAAACCAAGTTAAGGAAGTATCTTTGACACCTAGTAAGTTTAGCTTTCTGAGTAATAAATTCCTATCGATAGAATCAAACGCTTTAGCAAGATCCAGGAATGTTATCATAACTTTATTTTTTTTACTGATTTCTTGGGTAATAAATGTTGTGAGATCAAAGAGTGCATCCGACGTGTTTAATCCTTTTCGGAAGCCGTATTGATTTTCTGTAATAATATTCTCTCTCTCCAGATAGTTTGAGAGCTGAATTTTTACCCATTTCTCTAGAATTTTACTTATCACAGGTAACAATGAAATGGGTCTGTAGTTATTTATGACAGATTTTTGCCCAGATTTGTGTATCGGGATAACCTTAGCTAATTTGAAAATATCAGGAAAGTTCCCAGTGCGTATACTTGTGTTTATTAAGTGCCGAATTGGAATATGTAGGCTTGCATTTTCTTTAATAATTCTGACTGGAATGTCGTCCCAGCCTGGAGCTGAACCTCCCTTGATACTATTTATTAAATTGGAAAGCTGGGGCTCATTGACAGGCACCATCTCAAATACAGAATCAACCGCGTGGTCGGCGTCATCCACCTCCGGTCGTCCCGAAGCCGTGATACCCATTGCCAACTCAGATCCCACAGAAGAGAAAAAATTATTAAATGTGTTACAAATGTGTTTTGTTTCTGGGGGGGCGGCAGTGTCAGAGTTAACAACAAACGCCTCAACCGGAAACGGCGCTTTGGCACTTGGTCGGCCAGCCACCTCGTTTACAACTGACCAAAATTTACGAGCGTCACCCGCGGATTCGTCGATTTTGGTTTTGTAATAATTAAACTTTATATTCTTAATTAGGGAATGTAATCTATTGCGATACTGGATGAATTTATTTCGAAGATACAGGTTGAATGGTTCTTTTTTTAATTGTTTAAAAAGGAGATCCCGCTTTCTTATTGAAGTAATAAGACCACTAGTTATCCAAGGTTTGATTTTTGTATTTTTAGCGTTAATTTTAAATTTTAATGATGCGTTTTCAATCACCCTGCCAATTTTTTTTGTAATTTGCTCGGCGCAAAAATTCACATCTTCACTTGCTAGTACTTCTTGCCAGCTTTCAGTTGTTAAAAGGTTATTGACAATTTTCCAGTCGGTCTTTTTGTAAACCTTGTACACACTTGTACAACCTTGTACACACTTGTACAACCTTGTACACATTTGTACACCCTTGTACACACTTGTACAACCTTGTACAACCTTGTACAAACCTGTACACCCTTGTACACACTTGTACAAGCTTGTACACGATTGTTCACCCTTGTACACACTTGTGCACCCTTGTACAAACTTGTACATCCTTGTACACACTTGTACAACCTTGTACAAACTTGTACATCCTTGTACACACTTGTACAACCTTGTACACACTTGTACATCCTTGTACACACTTGTACAACCTGATACACACTTGTACAACCTTGTACACACTTGTACAACCTTGTACACACTTGTAACACCTTGTACACACTTGTACAACCTTGTACACACTTGTACAACCTGATACACACTTGTACAACCTTGTACACACTTGTACAACCTTGTACACACTTGTACAACCTTGTACACACTTGTACAGCCTTGTACACAATTGTACAACCTTGTACACACTTGTACAACCTTGTACAAACTTGTACACACTTGTACAAACTTTTACATCCTTGTACACATTTGTACACTATTGTACACACTTGTACAACCTTGTACAACCTTGTACAAACCTGTACACCCTTGTACACACTTGTACAAGCTTGTACACGATTGTACACCCTTGTACACACTTGTGCACCCTTGTACAAACTTGTACATCCTTGTACACACTTGTACAACCTTGTACAAACTTGTACAAACTTGTACAAACTTTTACAAACTTGTACATCCTTGTACACGATTGTACACCCTTGTACACACTTGTACAACCTTGTACACACTTGTACAACCTGATACACAATTGTACAACCTTGTACACACTTGTACAACCTTGTACACACTTGTACAGCCTTGTACACAATTGTACAACCTTGTACACACTTGTACAGCCTTGTACACACTTGTACAGCCTTGTACAAAATTGTACAGCCTTGTACACAATTGTACAACCTTGTACACACTTGTACAACCTTGTACACCCTTGTACAAACTTTTACACATCGTACACACTTGTACACCCTTGTACAAACTTGTACAACCTTGTACACAATTGTACAGCCTTGTACACAATTGTACAACCTTGTACACAATTGTACAGCCTTGTACACACTTGTACAGCCTTGTACACACTTGTACAACCTTGTACACACTTGTACAACCTTGTACACACTTGTACAACCTTGTAAAAACTTGTACACCCTTGTACACACTTGTACAACCTTGTACAACCTTGTACACACTTGTACAGCCTTGTACAACCTTGTACAACCTTGTACTTACTTGTACAGCCTTGTAAAAACTTGTACACCCTTGTACACACATGTACAACCTTGTACACAACTTGTACAACCTTGTACACACTTGTACAACCTTGTAAAACTTGTACACATTTGTACACACTTGTACACCCTTGTACACCCTTGTACACACTTGTACAACCTTGTACAAACTTATACAATCTTGTACACACTTGTACAACCCAGTACACACTTGTACAATCTTGTACAAACTTGTACTCCCTTGTACAAACTTGTACATCCTTGTACACACTTGTACAACCTTGTACAAACTTGTACAAACTTGTACAAACTTGTACATCCTTGTACACGATTGTACACCCTTGTACACACTTGTACAACCTTGTACACACTTGTACAACCTGACACACTATTGTACAACCTTGTACACACTTGTACAACCTTGTACACACTTGTACAACCTTGTACACACTTGTACAGCCTTGTACACAATTGTACAACCTTGTACACACTTGTACAACCTTGTTTACACTTGTACAACCTTGTACACAATTGTACAGCCTTGTACACAATTGTACAACCTTGTACACACTTGTACAGCCTTGTACACACTTGTACAGCCTTGTACAAAATTGTACAGCCTTGTACACATTTGTACAACCTTGTACACACTTGTACAACCTTGTACACCCTTGTACAAACTTTTACACATCGTACACACTTGTACACCCTTGTACAAACTTGTACATCCTTGTACACACTTGTACAACCTTGTACACACTTGTACAACCTTGTACACACTTGTACAGCCTTGTACACAATTGTACAACCTTGTACACAGTTGTACAGCCTTGTACACAATTGTACAACCTTGTACACACTTGTACAACCTTGTACACCCTTGTACACACTTTTACTTATCGTACACACTTGTACACCCTTGTACAAACTTGTACATCCTTGTACACACTTGTACATCCTTGTACACACTTGTACAACCTTGTACAAACTTGTACAAACTTGTACATCCTTGTACACGATTTTACACCCTTGTACACACTTGTACAACCTTGTAAAAACTTGTACAACCTTGTACACACTTGTACACCCTTGTACACACTTGTACAACCTTGTACACACTTGTACAACCTTGTACACACTTGTACAACCTTGTACACACTTGTACAACCTTGTACACACTTGTACAACCTTGTACACACTTGTACAACCTTGTACACATTTGTACACCCTTGTACACACTTGTACAACCTTGTACAACCTTGTACAAACCTGTACACCCTTGTACACACTTGTACAAGCTTGTACACGATTGTACACCCTTGTACACACTTGTGCACCCTTGTACAAACTTGTACATCCTTGTACACACTTGTACAACCTTGTACAAACTTGTACAAACTTGTACAAACTTTTACAAACTTGTACATCCTTGTACACGATTGTACACCCTTGTACACACTTGTACAACCTTGTACACACTTGTACAACCTGATACACACTTGTACAACCTTGTACACACTTGTACAACCTTGTACACACTTGTACAACCTTGTACATCCTTGTACACGATTGTACACCCTTGTACACACTTGTACAACCTTGTACACACTTGTACAACCTGATACACACTTGTACAACCTTATACACACTTGTACAACCTTGTACACACTTGTACAACCTTGTACACACTTGTACAGCCTTGTACACAATTGTACAACCTTGTACACACTTGTACAACCTTGTACAAACTTGTACACAATTGTACAAACTTTTACATCCTTGTACACATTTGTACACCATTGTACACACTTGTACAACCTTGTACAACCTTGTACAAACCTGTACACCCTTGTACACACTTGTACAAGCTTGTACACGATTGTACACCCTTGTACACACTTGTGCACCCTTGTACAAACTTGTACATCCTTGTACACACTTGTACAACCTTGTACAAACTTGTACAAACTTGTACAAACTTTTACAAACTTGTACATCCTTGTACACGATTGTACACCCTTGTACACACTTGTACAACCTTGTACACACTTGTACAACCTGATACACAATTGTACAACCTTGTACACACTTGTACAACCTTGTACACACTTGTACAGCCTTGTACACAATTGTACAACCTTGTACACACTTGTACAGCCTTGTACACACTTGTACAGCCTTGTACAAAATTGTACAGCCTTGTACACAATTGTACAACCTTGTACACACTTGTACAACCTTGTACACCCTTGTACAAACTTTTACACATCGTACACACTTATACACCCTTGTACAAACTTGTACATCCTTGTACACACTTGTACAACCTTGTACACACTTGTACAACCTTGTACACACTTGTACAGCCTTGTACACAATTGTACAACCTTGTACACAGTTGTACAGCCTTGTACACAATTGTACAACCTTGTACACACTTGTACAACCTTGTACACCCTTGTACACACTTTTACTTATCGTACACAATTGTACACCCTTGTACAAACTTGTACATCCTTGTACACACTTGTACAACCTTGTACAAACTTGTCCAAACTTGTACATCCTTGTACACGATTTTACACCCTTGTACACACTTGTACAACCTTGTAAAAACTTGTACAACCTTGTACACACTTGTACACCCTTGTACACACTTGTACAACCTTGTACACACTTGTACAACCTTGTACACACTTGTACAACCTGATACACACTTGTACAACCTTGTACACACTTGTACAACCTTGTACACACTTGTACAACCTTGTACACACTTGTACAGCCTTGTACACAATTGTACAACCTTGTACACACTTGTACAACCTTGTACAAACTTGTACACACTTGTACAAACTTTTACATCCTTGTACACATTTGTACACTATTGTACACACTTGTACAACCTTGTACAACCTTGTACAAACCTCTACACCTTTGTACACACTTGTACAAGCTTGTACACGATTGTACACCCTTGTACACACTTGTGCACCCTTGTACAAACTTGTACATCCTTGTACACACTTGTACAACCTTGTACAAACTTGTACAAACTTGTACAAACTTTTACAAACTTGTACATCCTTGTACACGATTGTACACCCTTGTACACACTTGTACAACCTTGTACACACTTGTACAACCTGATACACAATTGTACAACCTTGTACACACTTGTACAACCTTGTACACACTTGTACAGCCTTGTACACAATTGTACAACCTTGTACACACTTGTACAGCCTTGTACACACTTGTACAGCCTTGTACAAAATTGTACAGCCTTGTACACAATTGTACAACCTTGTACACACTTGTACAACCTTGTACACCCTTGTACAAACTTTTACACATCGTACACACTTGTACACCCTTGTACAAACTTGTACAACCTTGTACACAATTGTACAGCCTTGTACACAATTGTACAACCTTGTACACAATTGTACAGCCTTGTACACACTTGTACAACCTTGTACACACTTGTACAACCTTGTACACACTTGTACAACCTTGTAAAAACTTGTACACCCTTGTACACACTTGTACAACCTTGTACAACCTTGTACACACTTGTACAGCCTTGTACAACCTTGTACAACCTTGTACTTACTTGTACAGCCTTGTAAAAACTTGTACACCCTTGTACACACATGTACAACCTTGTACACAACTTGTACAACCTTGTACACACTTGTACAACCTTGTAAAACTTGTACACATTTGTACACACTTGTACACCCTTGTACACACTTGTACAACCTTGTACAAACTTATACAATCTTGTACACACTTGTACAACCCAGTACACACTTGTACAATCTTGTACAAACTTGTACTCCCTTGTACAAACTTGTACATCCTTGTACACACTTGTACAACCTTGTACAAACTTGTACAAACTTGTACAAACTTGTACATCCTTGTACACGATTGTACACCCTTGTACACACTTGTACAACCTTGTACACACTTGTACAACCTGACACACTATTGTACAACCTTGTACACACTTGTACAACCTTGTACACACTTGTACAACCTTGTACACACTTGTACAGCCTTGTACACAAATGTACAACCTTGTACACACTTGTACAACCTTGTTTACACTTGTACAACCTTGTACACAATTGTACAGCCTTGTACACAATTGTACAACCTTGTACACACTTGTACAGCCTTGTACACACTTGTACAGCCTTGTACAAAATTGTACAGCCTTGTACACATTTGTACAACCTTGTACACACTTGTACAACCTTGTACACCCTTGTACAAACTTTTACACATCGTACACACTTGTACACCCTTGTACAAACTTGTACATCCTTGTACACACTTGTACAACCTTGTACACACTTGTACAACCTTGTACACACTTGTACAGCCTTGTACACAATTGTACAACCTTGTACACAGTTGTACAGCCTTGTACACAATTGTACAACCTTGTACACACTTGTACAACCTTGTACACCCTTGTACACACTTTTACTTATCGTACACACTTGTACACCCTTGTACAAACTTGTACATCCTTGTACACACTTGTACATCCTTGTACACACTTGTACAACCTTGTACAAACTTGTACAAACTTGTACATCCTTGTACACGATTTTACACCCTTGTACACACTTGTACAACCTTGTAAAAACTTGTACAACCTTGTACACACTTGTACACCCTTGTACACACTTGTACAACCTTGTACACACTTGTACAACCTTGTACACACTTGTACAACCTTGTACACACTTGTACAACCTTGTACACACTTGTACAACCTTGTACACACTTGTACAACCTTGTACATCCTTGTACACGATTGTACACCCTTGTACACACTTGTACAACCTTGTACACACTTGTACAACCTGATACACACTTGTACAACCTTGTACACACTTGTACAACCTTGTACACACTTGTACAACCTTGTACACACTTGTACAGCCTTGTACACAATTGTACAACCTTGTACACACTTGTACAACCTTGTACAAACTTGTACACAATTGTACAAACTTTTACATCCTTGTACACATTTGTACACCATTGTACACACTTGTACAACCTTGTACAACCTTGTACAAACCTGTACACCCTTGTACACACTTGTACAAGCTTGTACACGATTGTACACCCTTGTACACACTTGTGCACCCTTGTACAAACTTGTACATCCTTGTACACACTTGTACAACCTTGTACAAACTTGTACAAACTTGTACAAACTTTTACAAACTTGTACATCCTTGTACACGATTGTACACCCTTGTACACACTTGTACAACCTTGTACACACTTGTACAACCTGATACACAATTGTACAACCTTGTACACACTTGTACAACCTTGTACACACTTGTACAGCCTTGTACACAATTGTACAACCTTGTACACACTTGTACAGCCTTGTACACACTTGTACAGCCTTGTACAAAATTGTACAGCCTTGTACACAATTGTACAACCTTGTACACACTTGTACAACCTTGTACACCCTTGTACAAACTTTTACACATCGTACACACTTATACACCCTTGTACAAACTTGTACATCCTTGTACACACTTGTACAACCTTGTACACACTTGTACAACCTTGTACACACTTGTACAGCCTTGTACACAATTGTACAACCTTGTACACAGTTGTACAGCCTTGTACACAATTGTACAACCTTGTACACACTTGTACAACCTTGTACACCCTTGTACACACTTTTACTTATCGTACACAATTGTACACCCTTGTACAAACTTGTACATCCTTGTACACACTTGTACAACCTTGTACAAACTTGTCCAAACTTGTACATCCTTGTACACGATTTTACACCCTTGTACACACTTGTACAACCTTGTAAAAACTTGTACAACCTTGTACACACTTGTACACCCTTGTACACACTTGTACAACCTTGTACACACTTGTACAACCTTGTACACACTTGTACAACCTTGTACACACTTGTACAACCTTGTACACACTTGTACAACCTTGTACACACTTGTACAACCTTGTACACACTTGTACAACCTTGTACACACTTGTACAACCTTGTACATACTTATACAACCTTGTACACACTTGTACAACCTTGTACACACTTGTACAACCTTGTACACACTTGTACAACCTTGTACACACTTGTACAACCATGTAAAAACTTGTACAACCTTGTACACACTTGTACACCCTTGTACACACTTGTACAAGCTTGTACACACTTGTACAACCTTGTACACACTTGTACACCCTTGTACACACTTGTACAACCTTGTACAAACCTGTACACCCTTGTACACACTTGTACAAGCTTGTACACACTTGTACAAGCTTGTACACACTTGTACAAGCTTGTACACACTTGTACACCTTTGTTCAAACTTGTGCACCCTTGTACACTTTTGTACACCCTTGTACACATTTGTACAACCTTGTACAAACTTGTACACACTTGTACAAACTTGTACACACTTGTACAACCTTGTACAAACTTGTACAACCTTGTACACACTTGTACAAGCTTGTACACACTTGTACAAGTTGTACACACTTGTACAACCTTGTACACACTTGTACAACCTTGTACACACTTGTACAACCTTGTACACACTTGTACAACCTTGTACACAATTGTAAAACCTTGTACACACTTGTACAACCTTGTACAAACTTGTACACACTTGTACAAACTTTTACATCCTTGTACACATTTGTACACCCTTGTACACACTTGTACAACCTTGTACAAACCTGTACACCCTTGTACACACTTGTACAAGCTTGTACACGATTGTACACCCTTGTACACACTTGTGCACCCTTGTACAAACTTGTACATCCTTGTACACACTTGTTCAACCTTGTACAAACTTGTACAAACTTGTACAAACTTTTACAAACTTGTACATCCTTGTACACGATTGTACACCCTTGTACACACTTGTACAACCTTGTACACACTTGTACAACCTGATACACAATTGTACAACCTTGTACACACTTGTACAACCTTGTACACACTTGTACAACCTTGTACACACTTGTACAACCTTGTACACACTTGTACAACCTTGTACACACTTGTACAGCCTTGTACACAATTGTACAACCTTGTACACACTTGTACAACCTTGTACACACTTGTACAACCTTGTACACAATTGTACAGCCTTGTACACACTTGTACAACCTTGTACACACTTGTACAGCCTTGTACAAAATTGTACAACCTTGTACACACTTGTACAGCCTTGTACACAATTGTACAACCTTGTACACACTTGTACAACCTTGTACACCCTTGTACAAACTTTTACACATCGTACACACTTGTACACCCTTGTACAAACTTGTACATCCTTGTACACACTTGTACAACCTTGTACACACTTGTACAATCTTGTACACACTTGTACAGCCTTGTACACAATTGTACAACCTTGTACACACTTGTACAGCCTTGTACACAATTGTACAACCTTGTACACACTTGTACAACCTTGTACACCCTTGTACACACTTTTACTTATCGTACACACTTGTACACCCTTGTACAAACTTGTACATCCTTGTACACACTTGTACAACCTTGTACAAACTTGTACAAACTTGTACATCCTTGTACACGATTTTACCGCCTTGTACACACTTGTACAACCTTGTAAAAACTTGTACAACCTTGTACACACTTGTACACCCTTGTACACACTTGTACAAGCTTGTACACACTTGTACAACCTTGTACACACTTGTACACCCTTGTACACACATGTACAACCTTGTACACAACTTGTACAACCTTGTACACACTTGTACAACCTTGTAAAACTTGTACACCCTTGTACAAACTTGTACAACCCTGTACACACTTGTACACATTTGTACACACTTGTACACCCTTGTACACACTTGTACAACCTTGTACAAACTTATACAATCTTGTACACACTTGTACAACCCAGTACACAACTTGTACAACCTTGTACACACTTGAACAACCTTGTAAAACTTGTACACCCTTGTACAAACTTGTACACCCCTGTACACAATTGTACACATTTGTACACACTTGTAAACCCTTGTACACACTTGTACAACCTTGTACAAACTTATACAATCTTGTACACACTTGTACAACCCAGTACACACTTGTACAATCTTGTACAAACTTGTACATCCTTGTACACGATTGTACACCCTTGTACACACTTGTACAACCTTGTACACACTTGTACAACCTTGTACACAATTGTACAACCTTGTACACACTTGTACAACCTTGTACACACTTGCACAACTTTGTACACACTTGTACAGTCTTGTACACAATTGTACAACCTTGTACACACTTGTACAACCTTGTACACACTTGTACAACCTTGTACACAATTGTACAGCCTTGTACACACTTGTACAACCTTGTACACACTTGTACAGCCTTGTACACAATTGTACAACCTTGTACACACTTGTACAACCTTGTACACACTTGTACAACCTTGTACACAATTGTACAGCCTTGTACACACTTGTACAACCTTGTTAAAACTTGTACACCCTTGTACACACTTGTACAACCTTGTACAACCTTGTACACATTGTACAGCCTTGTACACAATTGTACAACCTTGTACACACTTGTACAACCTTGTACACAATTGTGAAACCTCGTACACACTTGTACAACCTTGTACACACTTGAACAACCTTGTACACACTTGTACAACCTTGTACACACTTGTACAACCTTGTACACACTTGTACAACCTTTTACACACTTGTACAGCCTTGTACACAATTGTACAACCTTGTACACACTTGTACAACCTTGTACACACTTGTACAACCTTGTACACAATTGTAGAGCCCTGTACACACTTGTACAACCTTGTACACACTTGTACAGATTTGTACAAAATTGTACAACCTTGTACACACTTGTACAGCCTTGTACACAATTGTACAACCTTGTACACACTTGTACAAACTTGTACACCCTTGTACAAACATTTACACTTCGTACACACTTGTACAGCCCTTGTACAAACTTGTACATCCTTGTACACACTTGTACAACCTTGTACACACTTGTACATCCTTGTACACAATTGTACACCCTTGTACACACTTGTACAACCTTGTACACACTTGTACAACCTTGAACACACTTGTACAGCCTTGTACACAATTGTACAACTTGTACACACCTGTATAACCTTTTACACACTTGTACAACCTTGTACACAATTGTACAGCCTTGTACACACTTGTACAACCTTGTACACACTTGTACAGCCTTGTACACAATTGCACAACTTTGTACACACTTGTACAACCTTGTACACACTTGTACAACCTTGTACACACTTGTACAAGCTTGTACACACTTGTACAAGTTGTACACACTTATACAACCTTGTACACACTTGTACAACCTTGTACACACTTGTACAACCTTGTACACACTTGTACAACCTTGTACACAATTGTAAAACCTTGTACACACTTGTACAACCTTGTACAAACTTGTACACACTTGTACAAACTTTTACATCCTTGTACACATTTGTACACCCTTGTACACACTTGTACAACCTTGTACAACCTTGTACAAACCTGTACACCCTTGTACACACTTGTACAAGCTTGTACACGATTGTACACCCTTGTACACACTTGTGCACCCTTGTACAAACTTGTACATCCTTGTACACACTTGTACAACCTTGTACAAACTTGTACAAACTTGTACAAACTTTTACAAACTTGTACATCCTTGTACACGATTGTACACCCTTGTACACACTTGTACAACCTTGTACACACTTGTACAACCTGATACACAATTGTACAACCTTGTACACACTTGTACAACCTTGTACACAATTGTACAGCCTTGTACACACTTGTACAACCTTGTACACAATTGTACAGCCTTGTACACAATTGTACAGCCTTGTACAAAATTGTACAACCTTGTACACACTTGTACAGCCTTGTACACAATTGTACAACCTTGTACACACTTGTACAACCTTGTACACCCTTGTACAAACTTTTACACATCGTACACACTTGTACACCCTTGTACAAACTTGTACATCCTTGTACACACTTGTACAACCTTGTACACACTTGTACAATCTTGTACACACTTGTACAGCCTTGTACACAATTGTACAACCTTGTACACACTTGTACAACCTTGTACACCCTTGTACAAACTTTTACACATCGTACACACTTGTACACCCTTGTACAAACTTGTACATCCTTGTACACACTTGTACAACCTTGTACACACTTGTACAACCTTGTACACACTTGTACAGCCTTGTACACAATTGTACAACCTTGTACACAGTTGTACAGCCTTGTACACAATTGTACAACCTTGTACACACTTGTACAACCTTGTACACCCTTGTACACACTTTTACTTATCGTACACACTTGTACACCCTTGTACAAACTTGTACATCCTTGTACACACTTGTACATCCTTGTACACACTTGTACAACCTTGTACAAACTTGTACAAACTTGTACATCCTTGTACACGATTTTACACCCTTGTACACACTTGTACAACCTTGTAAAAACTTGTACAACCTTGTACACACTTGTACACCCTTGTACACACTTGTACAACCTTGTACACACTTGTACAACCTTGTACACACTTGTACAACCTTGTACACACTTGTACAACCTTGTACACACTTGTACAACCTTGTACACACTTGTACAACCTTGTACACATTTGTACACCCTTGTACACACTTGTACAACCTTGTACAACCTTGTACAAACCTGTACACCCTTGTACACACTTGTACAAGCTTGTACACGATTGTACACCCTTGTACACACTTGTGCACCCTTGTACAAACTTGTACATCCTTGTACACACTTGTACAAACTTGTACAAACTTGTACAAACTTGTACAAACTTTTACAAACTTGTACATCCTTGTACACGATTGTACACCCTTGTACACACTTTTACAACCTTGTACACACTTGTACAACCTGATACACACTTGTACAACCTTGTACACACTTGTACAACCTTGTACACACTTGTACAACCTTGTACACACTTGTACAAACCTTGTACACACTTGTACAGCCTTGTACACAATTGTACAACCTTGTACACACTTGTACAACCTTGTACAAACTTGTACACAATTGTACAAACTTTTACATCCTTGTACACATTTGTACACCATTGTACACACTTGTACAACCTTGTACAACCTTGTACAAACCTGTACACCCTTGTACACACTTGTACAAGCTTGTACACGATTGTACACCCTTGTACACACTTGTGCAGTCTTGTACAAACTTGTACATCCTTGTACACACTTGTACAACCTTGTACAAACTTGTACAAACTTGTACAAACTTTTACAAACTTGTACATCCTTGTACACGATTGTACACCCTTGTAC